>NW_026907890.1:0-153736 GCF_033807575.1 Cydia pomonella
ACAGAATGAAAAATCTAAAAAAAAATATATGATATACATTGCCATGTAAACTTCCACCGAAAATTGGTTTGAACGGAATCTAGTAAGTAGTTTTTTTTAATACGTCATGAAATTAAAAAAAAAAATTTTTTTTCATCATACCCATACGTGTGGGGTATCTATGGATAGGTCTTCAAAAATGATATTAATGTTTCTAATATCATTTTTTTCTAACTGAATAGTTTGCGCGAGAGAACCTTCCAAAGTGAAAAAAAGTGTGTCCCCCCCCTGTAACTTCTAAAATAACAGAATGAAAAATCAAAAAAAATATATGATATACATTACCATGCAAACTTCCACCGAAAAATGGTTTGAACGAGATCTAGTGAGTAGTTTTTTTTTTTTAATACGTCATAAAATTTTAAAAATTTTTTTTTCATCAAACATATACGTGTAAGGTATCTATGGATAGGTCTTCAAAAATGATAGTTAGGTTCCTAATATCATTTTTTTCTAAACTGAATAGTTTGCGCGAGAGACACTTCCAAAGTGGTAAAATGTGTGTCCAAAGTGGTAAAATGTTGAACAAGATCTAGTAAGAAGATTTTTTTTTAATACGTCTTAAATTGTACGGAACCCTTCATGCGCGAGTCCGACTCGCACTTGGCCGCTTTTTTTAGATTTTTCATTCTGTTATTTAGAAGTTACAGGGGGGGGGACACACTTTTTTTCACTTTGGAAGGTTCTCTCGCGCAAACTATTCAGTTTAGAAAAAAATGATATTAGAAACATTAATATCATTTTTGAAGACCTATCCATAGATACCCCACACGTATGGGTATGATGAAAAAAAATTTTTTTTTTTAATTTCATGACGTATTAAAAAAAACTACTTACTAGATCTCGTTCAAACCAATTTTCGGTGGAAGTTTACATGGCATTGTATATCATATATTTTTTTTAGATTTTTCATTCTGTTATTTTAGAAGTTACAGGGGGGGGGACACACTTTTTTTCACTTTGGAAGGTTCTCTCGCGCAAACTATTCAGTTTAGAAAAAAAATGATATTAGAAACATTAATATAATTTTTGAAGACCTATCCATAGATACCCCACACGTATGGGTATGATGAAAAAAAATTTTTTTTTTAATTTCATGACGTATTAAAAAAAAACTACTTACTAGATCTCGTTCAAACCAATTTTCGGTGGAAGTTTACATGGCAATGTATATCATATATTTTTTTTAGATTTTTCATTCTGTTATTTTAGAAGTTACGGGGGGGGGGACACACATTTTACCACTTTGGAAGTGTCTCTCGCGCAAACTATTCATTTTAGAAAAAAATGATATTAGAAACCTCAATATCATTTTTGAAGACCTATCCATAGATACCCCACACGTATGGGTTTGATGAAAAAAGATTTTTTGAGTTTCAGTTCTAAGTATGGGGAACCCCCAAAATTTATTGTTTTTTTTTCTATTTTTGTGTAAACATCCTAATGGGGTTCATAGAATACATCTACTTACCAAGTTTGAACAATACAGCTCTTATAGTTTCGGAAAAAAGTGGCTGTGACAGAATCGGACAGACAGACGGACATGACGAATCTATAAGGGTTCCGTTTTTTGCCATTTGGCTACGGAACCCTAAAAACCCGGTATGTTGGCTTAGCTTGTTAGTCATACAATAAAACACTCTAACAATAATATGTCATTATTACCTTCAATCTAGAAACAAAACAGTACTCTTTAATGTGCCGAAAGTCCGAAACTGATAAGTACTGCAGCTGCGTACTTTTTTTTCCGTGGCCCCGTACATGTGTTTTTGTTGAATTTGTTTACCTGTATTATCTTTATCATACCTACCAAAGATTTGCAGAACTTTACCCTTTTGTTTCTTTGGATTAGGATTGCCTTGTTTATATTTAGGCTACGTTATATTCTTTGATGTTGATTAGAGCGTTCC
The DNA here is from genome assembly GCF_033807575.1 of Cydia pomonella. Classification (NCBI taxonomy): domain Eukaryota; kingdom Metazoa; phylum Arthropoda; class Insecta; order Lepidoptera; family Tortricidae; genus Cydia; species Cydia pomonella. The sequence goes on from NW_026907890.1 coordinate 1,950, forward strand.
AGAGGTAGAGCGTTCCAGAGCTGGAATGGGCTTACCGCCACATAAAACTGCCTCAATACTTTTAAACACCCCCTTCAGCATTAATGAGAGATGGACTCAAGAATGGAATGAGAACTTGCCTACCAACCTAGGGACAAACATCAACCCTACAGAAAAACCAACAGGTTTCTCACTACCCAGACGAAGTTGGTGCCAGTTAAATCGATTACGAACCGGTTGGGGTGGATGTCGAGAGTTCCTACACAGATGTGGCTGGAGAGAGTCGCCAGTATGCGATTGTGGAGCTGACCATATTATGCGCGAATGCCCACTCACCAAATACCAGGGCAACCCAGCAGTGGACTTGTTCACCTTAGACAACAATGTCACCCAATGGATCCAGCAATTGGGCGTAATAAATATATCTACCTATATTTCATATGAATGAACGATTGTATTTTTGCCATACGAATAAATAAATAAATGGGCTTACCTAGTAGCACTTTGTTACGCAGACGTCGCACTATGCTTCGGGTCTCAGAGGGCGCTCGCGCCGAGCGGAGCGTGGACCAGCGTGCGTCCTTCGGTAGCCCTTTTTTTAGCTGCCGAGCTGCAAATACAACATTAACTTCATAGTATAGTCGTTAGATTTGTAGCTGGCATTCAACGGCTTATCCATTGTCTATCTTATACCTTTAAACGAGCAATTCTTGTATATATATATTTCTGTGATCTCGGAAACGGCTCTAACGATTTCGCTGAAATTTGGTATATGGGGGTTTTGGGGGTATAACTAAACTCCTAACTCCTTCCTTGCCGTATCCGGCAATGGCGACCCCATCAACAATTCTTATCCGGATTATGAAATGCCCTTATGTGGCTCGCAAAACCAAACTTTGTTTTGAAGATGCGGTCACACGATGCGCAATGGAGTTGTCCAGTCGAGTTGCGGGTGTATGTGTAGGAGGGCTTAGGTTGCCCAATTCAGTAATCACTAATCAGTCTTAAACAATGAACATCATACTTTTATTTTTTATGTATATTTATACTGTGTTTCGACTTGAAAGATTTTACTGCTTTAAAACATAAGACAAACCTACCAACCAAATGTATAAAAAAAAATGTTTTTTGTGATTATTATTTTCCTATAGGTTTCACGTAAATGTTTGTAAAAAGGAAATAATCTCCATAATATAAGCTATTAGTTGACACCTCGATGAATACAATCGGTTAAGTGGTTTTCGAGATACACCGCCAAAAAGAATAGGTCCGGACGCCATCTTTGTGACGTCATTACTATCCCCTCCCACCATTTTTCCGCTTTACTACCGCATGTACGGTGATCAGGAGAAACGCCCGAACACATTGATACCGGTTGTGGGTAAGGCCGAGCTGAGTCAATTAAATCTGGCCTCGGAGCGGCTTGGGGACTACTAATAGTAAAAGTTGTTAAGTATGACCTATAAAGTCGCTGCGCAGAGTATGACTGGTGGTTAAAAGTTCACCATGTATAAATTTTTTAAGTAAAAAGAAATATGTACCTACCTATGATTAAGACGAAAAAAGAGACTAAACGTCGAAGTAAGGTAACATAATTGTGTCTGGTTTTTATAATTGTCATTATAATTTCAGTAATTAAAACCGATACTCTATAAATTCCATTCAATACGTATCGTAACAGTCACCACAGTTTCGACCGGTAAAAGCCAGTTATCGTTACCCATGCGCAAATAAATGAGTGTAGCTTCATTGTTTATTACTCGATCTGTATGTTTTAAGGCTCATTATATTCCTTGATAATGAAGCAATATGTTTTATATTAAACAAAATTTGCGAAATGCTAATATTTACGGAGATTTTTACAAAATAAAAAATAATAATTTTATAAAAAAACTGTTTTTTGTGATTATTTTTTTTCCTATAGGTTTCACGTAAATGTTTGTAGAAAAGGAAATAATCTCCATAATATAAGCTATTATTTGACACCTCAATGATTAAAATCGGTTAAGTGGTTTTCGAGATACACCGCCAAAAAGAATAGGTCCGGCCGCCATCTTTGTGACGTCATTACTATCCCCTCCACCATTTTTCCGCTTTACTACCGCATGTACGGTGATCAGGAGAACTGTCCGAACACATTGATACCGGTTGTGGGTAAGGCCGAGCTGAGTCAATTAAATCTGGCCTCGGAGCGGCTTGGCGACCGTACTATAGCAGGGTACTCGATACTCGTAGCACATATTTGTTGTAAAAGTTTGCACCTCCTTCCTAAGTAGCGCCATAAGCTTCAGGTGCAAACTTAACTCAATCGAGTGTAGTGGCTACCCTCCTTTCTAGGGGTAGAATTTTTATAGCCTATAACTTGGCCGGGGATTTTCTCGACAGATTAGTAAAGTTTGCATCAAAATCCGTTCAGCCGTTTTCACGTCATGCGAGGTTAGATAAACAGACAAACAGAGAAACAGATAAACAGACAAAAATTGTAAAAACTGTTGGAACGTGTTCTGTTGTCGATTCTTAGTATCCCCAGCCGACTTTTTTCGAATATCTTCCATGTACAGACTTTCGACCCCCTTCAGCTTTATTATATGTATAGTTAAAAGATGCGAAAGTAACTCTGCCGGCCTATGATGGTTTTGTCATTATATCATTAATCATTTAATGCTTGGATTGGCGATTATCTGATAAGTGACTTAATTCGGTATAAATTCGCGATTCGCGTAATTGACTAATGATAGCGCGACATATTTTGAGGTTTTGAAAAATGAATTTTAAACTCTATGCCTTAAGGCGTATTTTAAAGAATAGATGATTAAATCACATTCTACCACTTATCTTCATATTATGACATTAACAGTTAAAAATTATCCATGGTTTGAGCTTTTCAAAAATAAATTGTATACAAGTATACTTAAAGCGTATTTTAATGATTAGTTGGCCAAATGACATATTACCACTTATCCACATTTGACATTGATAGTTAAAAGTTATCCATGATTTATGTCCGCGCCGCTGCGCACAACGTCATCAGACGAGCGTGGGGGTGAGGAACCCCGCCAAGCCGCCACCAGCCACCGGCGCAGCCGACGCTCTTTCTATTTCGCCACAGGTCGCCGGACCGAACACACGCGGCCGCGATCCTTATTTTCTATACAATTTTTATACTATGTAATACATAGTTATTAAAGGCTAAGTCCTAAACTAAAGGCTTCTTTTCTTAATTTATTAACCTTATGTGCGCTCGCACATAATTTGGCGCCCCCGGGTGGGCACGGACATCAAAAACGCCAAGCGGAAACGTAACTCGCGCCGCGAAACGCCCACGTGTCGCCGACCGAATTGTGGACCCCCGGCCAAGAATCTTCCTGCCTAGCTGCCCCGAAGCTCGTCAATCGCGCGAAGAACTACAGCGGTCAAGATTACGACGGGAACCTGGACGAGTTAGCAACGATTTGAGAAGAAATTCGTGCGCCGGAGACGCGGCGTCTAGGTGCAAAGGTCGGCCGGACGGTGGACACTGCGCCGCGCCGTACGCTTGGAACATCTTTACAAGGAGAGTGCCGTGAGCTTACCCATCTTTTCCTTCTTTTTATTCCCCCTCAATTTGAGCATAAAAAGGCGATAGCACTTCATCATAACGTGTGTGAACTTAGTACGTCCTTCTTGCATCATTTATGACCATCTTATTCATCTTCTTTGATCATCGTAATCGTAATATAATCCTATAAACGCATCTTGTCAATTGTTTTTCTTTGCATAAAACGCTACTTTGCTTCTTAAGCTGTTTGCACCGGCACATGTGCTTAATGGCAGCTCTTCTTTGAAAAGTAGCTACATCGTGATTAATCTGTATTCTCTTACAGCATCCGACAATTTAATACCGATTTATTGCATCCTACGTAGTCTGCTTGCCCATTTATTTATTTTGCGCAAATATTCTCCTTATACGTCTTATCTAAATACCTACTGTCTGCCTGCCAATTCTACACCGTCTTTTAGCATACCTTTTCATGCCCCTTTAATTATAAAGCATAAAATAAAGCCTTACGTCTTATTTTCCCTTATTTCAATTGCACAAATCCCTGCTTCGCACTTCACTTCATGCTTACGCTCGCATAGTCAATATTTTATTTATACGCATTTCAGTAATTTACTGCCCCGGGAACGAACCCGCGTCGAGGCTCTGAAGTGCATCCAGCGCGTGCGCAACCGGCGCAGTGCTCCGCCGTCTCCTAGTCGGCCGCATTCCACAGCGCGATAACAATAAGGAGCGTAAGCCGTTTTTGCAATTTTAGTTATCTTAATATTTTAACGGTAATTTGTTCAACTTGTTTACTTATTTTATTGCCGTAATATAAGTTACTTCATTGATTGCATATTTTTATTGTTTGACGTATATAATTACATTTAGAACATGTCGAAAGACACTAAATCGGCTTCACCACTGTCCCTTACGATACCGCATTTAACGACGGAATCCTTAGACGTTCTCAAGGTCAAACGGAGTTCTATAAAGGGACAGATAACCAAATTTACTCGGTTTTTGGATAATTTTGACCGAGATGCCGCATTGACTTCTATTCAAATCAATGAATTAACTTTAAAGTTGAATAAATTCTTAGACCTTAGCAACAGATTTGAGGTCATGCAAACTCGTATAGAGGTCCTGAATGAAGGCAACCTCGCGGATGAACTTGCCGAAAGGGACAGTATTGAGGAAAGTCTTCATCTTGCCATAGCGACAGCCCAATCTATCATTGAGGTATGTAAACCTAAGGAAACCTTTCATGGCGCCGATCAAGATTCATCATCAAATTCCAACTCACACTGCTGTCATGATCACGACTCTTTAGGTTTTAAATTGCCATTAATTCAAATACATAAATTCGATGGCACCTTCTTTAAGGTGGTTCGATTAGGTTACCCAAAGCTTAAACCTCACTAGATGGCGCCACAATTGCAAATTTTGAGTTTTAATTTTTTTGTGGAGTAGTCTTGGTATTTCTATATTGTAAATTATGTTTAGCGCACTCATTAAATAAATATTGAACTATTACAACAAACATTGAACACTTCATTGTACAAAAACTACCCCTTAATGTCGACAGAATGTTTCTTGACTCTATTTCTAAGTATCACTCACACATTCAAACAGTCTTACTGGGATCCTTGTAGTAGACAATTTGGCACAGCGTGAGTAGGCTTCAATAGCGTTGCGGTATGTACGTGGAAATACATGCAAGAGGATGTGGGTTCCGAGACTCATTAATTTTTTTTTGTTATCAGTATTATCAAGTAGGTACCTATTATTAATAAATTATTTTATGAGAAATATGAGCGTTTTCCATAAAAATATTAAAAATCTGATTCTCACACATCATGATATTTTTGGATTCTTCCAACTCAGAATCACTAGCATAATCAATCCTCGTGTTAAAAAAACCCGAAAATTTGTATTGAAATTTTAGTTTTACATTGAAATTTCTTTCACACTAAAATGTGACGTAATGGTATGGATATTTTAGGATATCTTTTTTTAATGCTAGGGTGGAGAAGAGTCTAAGTAGAATGAACCTAAGAAAGTCCAAATTTGTAAGTCAGATTTTCCGGTATTTTAAAAAAAAAAATGCTGTTTTGTTCTAAAATTAAAGCAATCCCTTACTGCCTTTAAAAAAGTAGGTACTATTTTACAGTAGAATTAAAACATTTTTTTACGATACATTTAATTAAATTACAGTGAGTTACAAAATTGCATGGCCTTCTATTTATAACCATTATAAAAAAAATGAGATATTTAAGTACCATGTTTGTTTATATTATTGATTTCCCGATATTTTGACACAACTAGAAGTTTCACACAATGCCTAGAGATAGAAAATTATTTATTTATTTTATTTATTGTCAATTTCATTCAACGGATCACATCATATCCAATTTATGTGTTTATGTATTGCATTGTTTTCTACCTAGTTGGTTATTAAATTCTGTTACTTCAATAATCTTTATCTACATAAAATATACCAACGAAAGTTTAATAAAGTATATATTAAAATGAAGTACACAAAATCAGGAATTACATATGACAATATCATTCAAAATCGCCTCCTCTGGCTTTGACACAGGCCCTCAAACGACGAGGCCAGTCATCAATAGCGGCACGCACGATTGTCATGTCTAATTCCGTCACTGTCTTAACTATGGCCCGCTTGAGGGAGTTAAGATTTCTGTGGGGTTTAGCACAGGCTTTCTCCTCAATAACCTGCTATATGGCATAATCCAGGGGGTTAAGGTCCGGGCTGGAGGACGGCCAGTCTTCGTGGGCAATAAAGTCAATTAAGTTCCTTCGAAACCAGGCTTGAGTTGTTTTTGCCTTATGTGCAGGAGCTGAGTCCTGTTCAAAGATCCATGACTGGTTTTGAAATAGGGTGTGGCTTAAGGGCTTCACTATTGGTTCGAGAACGGTTTCCAGTTTCCGGTTTTCACACCTTTTTCACAGAAATGAATCTGTGTTAGCCCTGAGTATGACACACCCAAAATTATGTTTGGCGGGTGCCCACATTTGTGCAACGCAATAGGGTTGTTTCCATCTACAAATCTTAGGGCATAATTGTATCCCAAAAAATTTTTTGGATTATAAGAACATGTCAAACTACTTTTAGGGGACCTGTAATGACCATATTTTTGTAAATATTGAATTTAAAATATCTTTTGGCACACGTCTCGAAACGTCATTGAAGATTCTGATGACGTCACAACTCTCGGATTGACACTGTTGACAGTTAGGCGATTAACAACAAATGACAAATATCAGTTGACAGTTCGTATCTTCTACGTGTGTATGTAGTTATGTGTCAAACCATAAACTATGACATCACACAATTTTCAAAGAGCGTTTTGGGCGCGAAAGCATCTGCCAAAATATATTTTGTTAATTTAACATATTTAAAGCCATTTTTAGTATAAAAGCTGAATTTTAGGGCAACTTTTAGTTAATATAGAAAGTAATACAAGCGTTTCAAAAAATTGGAATACGATTCTCTTTTAGGCCCCAATTCATTATAGATACGACGAGATAAGCGTTATGTGTGGTATATAATTATAGCTCACAAATCCACCACATTTTTTCGGTAGCATTTGTTTTATCGGAAATAAAGAGGTTGCAAATCGAGTAACAGAACTTCAGAACAGATATCATTTGATATTTACCAGTCGCTTTTCGGTGAAGGAAAACATCGTGAGGAAACTGGACTAATCCCAACAAGGCTTAGTTTTACCCTCTGGGTTGGAAGGTCAGATGGCAATGGCAGTGGCTTTCGTAAAAACTAGTGCCTACGCCAAATCTTGGGATTAGTTGTCAAAGCGGACCCCAAGCTCCATTGAGCCGTGGCAATATGCTGGGACAACGCTAGGAAGAAAGAAAGAAATCGAGTAACAGAACTTAGTAACCAACTAGGTATAATAGTTATGATGTAAATGTCCATATCATGTTGGAGTCATATATGTATTAGCCAACTAATTATTCAAGATCAATACACTTAGCTCCCTTAGGTATTCGCCTAAGTACAATCTCGGGCAAAATTGAGTTTTATAAAAGTGAACTAGTTTCTAGGTCATATTTTCTATGAATTGGTCATTTTTGTAGACTCCAATTACAGTTACACTTTTCCTGGTTTTTCGCGGACCAGAATATCGATGATTTTTGTAGCTTGATTTAGACGTTGCTATCATTTTCAATCCAAAAACACATAAAATCACAATTCAGAACATGCGGCAGCGTTGTTTTCTATCAAGTACCTCAAGCACCAGGGCGGCTACCGGGAAAATCGAAATTCGTCAATTTCGGGCATTTTTCTCTGTCACTCTAATTACGTCTTAGTGAGAGTAAAAGAGAAAGATCCCCGCAATTTGCGACTTTAGGTTTTCGCGGTAGGCCCCCAGGTCCTGTCAAGTTTCAGCAGTGTTGCCAGGTGAGCGGAAGAGAATTATCGTACTTGAGTGTCAATATTATTGTACCGTTGAAAAAAATATCGTACGCCAATCAAAAAGGCAGCCCCTAAAAATGTCTAGCAAAATAAGCTTAAATTTCCAATTAATAATAAAAAAAAAGACAATTTTCGTCTAAATTGCGCAAAAAATCTGTTTATGTTTGTGTATTTTTGGGATAGACTCAAACGGTATACAGGAAATTGTGACATTTTAAACTTTGAACACCAAGGAGCCGAACACCCAAAAGAAACTAATTTTAGCCTATTTCTGAGAGAAAGTGTCATATTTTGCTTCAAATGACTAGACTTTTAAGGTGGCATCATCCAAGGGCTGAAATTATAGTACTTTAGTGTACGATAATGCTCTTTGGAACATTACGTCATACCGGGGCCCAAATTATCGTACATGTACGACAATTATCGTACGCCTGGTCACACTGAGTGTCAGTGTCGACAGAGTCAGCTAAAAACGCGTCAAACATCGCAACGTCGCGCCGATGCATGGAGTGGCAACGCCGCAATGTATTTGTACACGACATTTGTCACACACACATGAGTAAAATTTATAAAAATATAACGTTGATTATTGCATGATTTCTGTATGAAACAAAGTTTTTCTATTAATTTAGCGCAAATGAATATTCGAAAGTAGATAGATGCGCAACTATTTATATAATAATATTGTGTAATTAATTAATAAATAGCGATTGTTTTTTGTATGAAAATCGAACCACCTTAAATGGCTTGAATTCCGCGACACCTACGAGTCTCTTATTCATAAAAATGACCGAATTAAGGCTATACATAAGTTTCACTACTTAACGTCATACCTTGAAGGTGAAGCAGCGCGCGTCATTTCAAATTTAGAAGTATCAGCTGATAATTATTCTGAAGCATGGGACCTTTTGTGCGAACGATATAATAATAATCGTCAACTTATTACTAATCATCTTAATTCTTTATTTAGCATCGAACCTTTGCAGCGCGAATCCGATAAGGCACTTAGGTATCTTAGTGATCATGTGACCAAAAACTTGCGGGCGTTAAAGACGCTCGGCCAGCCTACTGATCAGTGGGACACCATCATCATACATATGTTAACAACGAAGTTGGACCAAGCTACTCGTACAAAATGGGAAGAATATCGCAATAATTTAGTCGAATTACCCTCATTAGATGAATTCAAATTTTTTTTGAAATCTCGAGCTGATGTTTTGGAAACTTTGTATAGATCAAAAAGAGATAAACAAGTTAAGCCTCAATTAAAATCAGAAATGCCTCAAAGTAAATCATTTGCCATTTCAGCTATCGAAAAGACACCGCGGCCGTGCGTCGTGTGCCAGGGGAAGCATCGTATCTTCGATTGCAAGGTCTTCAGCAGTCTGACGACCGACGAAAAATGGGCCCAGGCTGCAAAGCTCAAGCTCTGCTTCAACTGCTTGCGCCCCGACCACGACACGGCGCGCTGTCGACTGGGAGGATGTCGCGTATGTAAGAGGCGTCATAACACATGCCTACACAAACACACCACTAACACACCCACATCGCCAGCTTCTGTTAGCCCTTCTGGTGACAACAACGGTGGTGCTGAGAGCTCTTCTGGATTCTGGAGGCAGAGCCAGTCACTGGCGTTGCTAAAAGGCAAATTAAAAACTTTCGACTTGAAAGGATTCAGCAAATTTTTTGTAAGGAAAATCTGGCGGAAGATTCTGGGACCTATCAGAGATGAAGATGGAACTTGGAGGCATAGGAAGAATAGGGAGCTAGAGGAGCTGGTTGCGATGCCCAATATAATTGGCGAGATCAAAGCCACACTCCGCTGGCTCGGTCACCTAGAGAGGATGGGAGAGGATCGTGCCGTGAGAAGAGCGTATGTGGGGCACCCGGGTGGAAAACGTCCGTCTGGGCGTCCCAGATACCGCTGGAGTGACGAAGTCCTAAAATACCTGTTCGCCCTCGGAATACCCAACTGGCGTGAAGTGGCGCAGGATAGGGCAGAGTGGCGCTCTCTTGTGTCAGAGGCCAAGATCCTGTTTGGGTCACTGAGCCAGTGAAGAAGAAGAAGTCCCTTGATTATAGAACCGGCCGCTATAACTGATTATTTTTCGTCAGCAGCTAGACATAGTCTCCCTCCGTTGGAGAAAATCTTCTTTTCTCCAACAACTTTTCTCCTGCATATCTAGATGTTTTATTTTTATTTAAAATGATTAGAAATCACATAAGATTCTAACCTTTTGTTAGATAGCGTTTCCTTCAAAATTTCTCGGTCCCACTCACCTAAACCTACACTATTTCCTCCTGTGGCACACAGTATGCTAAAAACTCTTTCTTTAGGCGCACTTGTAATTTGTATAATGAATCTCTTAACGATATAGATATTTTTGCTCATAGTTTGTCCGTGTTCAAGAACAAAGTTCGGCAATTTTTGTTGTTGATGGTAAGTATCGCAGGTGGGGACCAACAGAGGGTTACTACTTACTTACTCCGTTGGCTCAGCGACCCAAAATGAGACTTGGCCTCCGACACAAGACAGGGCCACTTTTCTCGGTCCTGTGCGACCTCTCGCCAATTGTCGACTCGAAGCTCGCGCAGATCCGCCTCCACCATGTCGCTCCAGCGATACCTAGGGCGTCCGATAGGACATCCTCCTGCTAGGCGACCCAGGTACGCTCTTTTCACGTTCCGATCTTCGTCTATTCTCTCAAGGCGGCCCAACCAACGGAGTCTGTGGGCTTTACTTTCTCCCATGATATTAGGTTCAGCCACTTGGTCTTCAATCTAACGGTTCTTAAGGACTGTCCAACTTCCATCCGGTCCTCGTTTGGGGCCCAGTATTTTACGGAGGATTTTCCTCTCGGCAACTAGCAGCATGTTTTCTTCCTTGAGTGTTAGTGTCCATGCTTCATAGGGCATAAAGATTAGGATCCAGAATACATTGCGATGCAGTGCAGCCCTTCACAAGGTGTTAGTGTCCAAGCTTGTAAGCAGACGCATCAAGATCCGAATCTATGAGACCGGCTAAAACTCATTTTTTCCTAAAAAAATCGACATTCGAAGTTTTATAATATCTTATCTCTAAAGTTACACATAAAGACAGGTATTTTTTTAGGAAAACTTGAGTTGTGAGCAGATATAACAAAACACGTGCTCATTATTTTTTGCTGCTTTCAAACATATACTCAAACCAGCCATTAACTAGCAAGTTGCTTGAGCATCACTTTCTATAGGAGTTAGAAGATTTAGTAACTTTTTAGTACTTTGAAGGCCATTTTCTCCTAACAGGTTGAGTTTGGGCAGCTAAAAAAAATACGTGTCCGTTATTTCAGACTACTCTATAACATATATCAAAATGAATCAAATCGGAACCGGACAGTTGGGTACCCTTCCTTGTTAGGTAGGTATTTTCGTTGGTGGCGGTCAAGTTGGTCCCCGCCTGCGATACTTACCATCAGCAACAATATTCTTGTGGGCCTTGTTTTCATCTTTTTAGTGCAGTCGGGTTTTTTGTTTTTCTATAATAATATTTTATTTTATGATAAGCAGTTATAATTTTGTTTTAAATGAATTTCTTGTACAATTTCCATGCTGATATTTAAATCCTCAATCCATAAATAGCGATACTTTTACCTGAATTATTAATTTAAAGTATTCAAGAAATAATATAGAACGTTAAATAGGTGCATATCGTCGCCGTAGAGCGAAAAGTCACCAAATCGTTCATTGGTCATTTTGAGTTATGAGGGTTTAAAAAAATAATAATTAAATTTTTTTTTTACTGAAATTATCTTAAGATAAAATTGTGGTTTTATATGTGTTTATTCATTATAATATAACTAAAATGACTTAGGTACGCTCATAAATAAGTTACAAGAAGTTGAAAAATGTATAACGGAATTAGGTATTTTTCGACTAAAATATTGAATCCGAAGTGAGTTTTTAGTTACTTCTTTAACTTTGTAAAATTGAAACTATGATCGCTATTGCTACCGCAATAAGACTGAAATTTGGAGAAAAAAAAATGCGATTTTGATGACATATATAAGTCAATTTTGGCCATTTTGTGATTTGGTGACTTTTCGCTCTACGGCGACGATATATACTTTACTCACTGAGTTCGAGCGCCCAACTAGACTGTAATGATCATCCCCTTTCATCCGTTGGTAAACAATGCACTATACATTCATTCCAATAAGGTTTCCGATGCGATATATACTTATATATAATACGCATGGCGTACAAAGGATCAAACGAAAACACTTTAGTGTTAGATTGTGTTTATAAAAGCATTTTGATTGCACGATAGTGCACACGTTCGTGTTTACATAGCCCGGAATATCAAACAGGGGACCGTGAGGGAACTTAATTAATTCAAGCCTATAGTGGCACTTTGAATGGCGGACACGTACGGAAATCATTTTTCTGAAACCTGTAATGAAATGTTGACATGACTTACTTCAAATTAGGTCCGGAAATACTACATATCAGGTGCGATGAATGATGATATGTAAAGGAATTTCATACAGCCTTACACACCTAGGCCTGTAAGGCAACCTTCTTTTGTTTTTAAACGTCAAATTATGGCACGTCTTGGCATTCAACCGTAAAAAACCTATAAGCAAAATTCTGCCAGTATGCTTTTTTTTGTGTTTTTTTTTCTTTTTTGTGTTTGTTAAATATTACTTCGGGGATTCAAAGGGAAACAAAAATTTCATATTTTTTGCGCTTTGACGCACGGTTTAGGAGATACAGCCCCAAAAAGTTTTATTTTTTTCAGTCATTCAGAAATCTTTATAGGGCTGTATCTCCTAAACCGTGCGTCGTAGCGTAAAAATAATCAATTTTTCGTTTCCCTTTCGGTATCAACAAAAAACGCAAAAAAGAAAAAAAAGAAAAAGAAAGAAAAAAGAAAAAAAGCGTAACGGCGTGCGTGGTAGCGCCAATATAATTACATTTTTGTTCCCCTTCAATACCCCACGCACGGAATAACCTATCACATTAAGACATGAAACAATCATCATCATCATCCTATTTTTTTTTTAATTATTTCATTGCGAGTTTGAGAAAAGCACTATACAAATCTCGGCGGGAAACGGGGTTGCCGGCCGCGTCTCCCTATGCGAACTCGCTACGCTCGGCCGTCTATATCTACTTGGCCTGCAACCCTTCGTTTCCCGTCCTCTATAGTAATGGGCATTTCCAGGCATAGTACGATTTATCGACCACATACGCGCCAATAGAATTTCAATCTTAGCTATCCGATTTAAGGTTCAAATAAAGGTCTTCGCACACTATACCAATTCCACACCAACTCAACTCACTTTTGGTTCACCTTAGTGGACGACGAGTGGACGACGCGTAGACCACCCGACAGTTCTAAATTTTAAAATTGTACTATAGGACATACAAGATAAGGCTTTAATTTCAATATTTAATTTTGAGTCGAGTGTAGTGATGGGTAGGACATCAATTTAAAATGAGTTTGTATGAGTACCTCACTCTCTAAAATGAGGTGTTACAATGTCTTACTTCAAATGAGGAGAGGTACTAGCACTTTAGCAGCATCGACTATTCCATCAACTCCAACGGCAGCAAACCATATTTAATGTAAATACATATTTAGGCATTGCTAAACTTCCTTTTAAATATTTACTTGGAGTGCAATTCTGGAGGTTTAAAACAGAACTTTAACAACAGAAGACATACATTTAAGAATCAAACTAAGGAGTTAAAGTACATACATCCTATTGCAACTTAATTTGATGCTTTTATGCAACTTGTTCTAATTTAGCAGTTTATTATTTTTATTGTTAGATTGTTCAGTATCAATCCTTGCTACTTGATATCATTTTAAGTTTAACATTCATATATTGAAATAAATACTAACCATAAACTACCAAACAAACAATTAACAAACTAAGGAGAACAAATCCAATATTTTTTGTACCATTATTATATAGAAATTACTAACTTACCACCTCATAATTTATTATTAATAATAGCATTGTAATATGATAACAAACGAAAGCCTCAATAACGTTCGCGCGGTAATGCCACCGGCGTGTAATATACACTTGATTTTTGTATGCAAAAGACACAAAGAAAGACCCACAGGAATATTTTATCGCGAAAACAATGTTAATATATTGTTATTTTGGTATAATTATAAGAATGGTCACTGATCACTATTTATAAAACACAACTAAAGATTACGAACAACTTTTTCGAGTTTCTCGTACTATAAATATGTCAAAATCATAAATGATCGAAATACTATACGAAGCACGTTAACAAAAAGTATTACAAATTCAAATCGTTAAAATGTACATGTTTATTTCACCTATACAAATTATATTTACTTTTTTATTAATAAACTAATGTAAAATATCATATTTTGTGTACGCCACTATATTATATTTCAATAATTTAAATAATATTTTGGTCTCTTAAACGATAATTGTTTCTAAACTAGCTTCGTAAATGCCCAGTGAGACTTGGTAGGCATTTCAATCGCTTATCAAGTAACCATTTCACTGTCCAGTCTAATTGATTCAGATTATACATGACACCAGCAATATGAGTCTTGAGGTCAGGTTATACTGGTATGCGCGTTAGTACAATAATAGCTAACAAATATGGAGGCCTACCGCGAACCACGAAGTTTTGCGTTGCGGTCGCACTTACGTATGAAATTACAAGTGCGACAGAGAGAAAAAACTTTCTTCGGTTGGTTTTTGATGGCTTAGATTTTTCGCTTTTGACAAGTAACTTAGCAATGCTAGGATCAAAATGGCGTAATATGTATGTAAGCTTGCGGACGCTTACGCTTGTTTTCTTTCGTGTTTCATTTTTAACGTATTTTCGATGAGGTGTTATTGAAGCACGGCGCGTGTCTGTCTCACTCCCTCTTTCGGTAAATCTAATTCATTGTTTCATTTTGAAAGGATTTTTGAGGGGATGTCACAGTGAGGCGAGTGAATGGTACAAACACAACACATTTCTCGGTGGACCTTTTGTCCTTGCAATAAGGTTTGTAATTGGGCAGTTGATAGTGTGAGCGATGAATGCGATGACGTCAATGACTCATTTCTTCATTTGAATGTCGGCGAGCACCGAGCGCCTCGCGACTCTCTTGCGAGTTGTGAGGAACGCGAGTGAGTTTGAAAGGCTGAG
This sequence comes from Cydia pomonella, assembly GCF_033807575.1. Classification (NCBI taxonomy): domain Eukaryota; kingdom Metazoa; phylum Arthropoda; class Insecta; order Lepidoptera; family Tortricidae; genus Cydia; species Cydia pomonella. The sequence continues at coordinate 17,084 of NW_026907890.1, forward strand.
AGTTTTTTTTTTAAATTTGAAGTGTTTGAATGGTTTGAGCGGTAAGAGCTGTGTGTGATGCGCGCGAGTAGAGTAAATGAGTAAAATTAATTGAGGAGTGATGTATGACATTTATGCGGTGTGAAGTTCTGCGACAATTTAACTAAATGAGTGGTACAAATGAGGTGCCTCACGAGTGAGCAACTCAACACTAGTCGAGTGGCTGTTGAGTTGTAACAATGTGCTAAGACCTTTAGATTGCACTTTCGTAAAATGTGACTTGTCTTCAAATGAATCATCAAAGCTGAATTTATTCGAATATATTTGATTTTTTTCGGAAAACCTTGTAGATTGGTGCGGCCTGGAAAAGGGTTAATATCTATTATATTTCTTCCTCGCGTTGTCCCGGTATTTTGCCACGGCCCATGGTAGCCTGGGGTCCGCTTGACAACTAATCCCAAGATTTGGCGTAGGCACAAGTTTTTACGAAAGCAACTGCCATCTGACTTTTCAACTCGAGGGTAAACTAGGCCTTGTTGGAATTAGTCCGGTTTCCTCACGATGTTTTCCTTCACCGAAAAGCGACTGGTAAATGTCAAATGATAAGTTCCGAAAAACTCATTATAAAACACATCAAGTTTATTTTGGTCCAATGGATAAACTCATGCTGACGCTGAATACGTACATATATACTTGGGCTCGAAATAGACGAGTACAGTCGCCATCTATAACCGAACGGCCAAGGTGTTCAGAAATATGTGAACAAAACCTCTTAGGCTTTCGTATGCGCCTGTCAAAAACTTGCCATTTATTTAGCAACCATACAATCTTTATGTTTAAGTTGAATTTGGTTGACTATACAAGGTGCCCGTGAGCATTGTGAGATATTTTAACTAAGCATTCCTGGTAATATTTAGAAACTAAAATGTCGTATAAAATTTTCTGGATTAGGCATAGTTTCAGAGATAATTAAATGTTTTTCGAAATCATTCTTTCGCCATAAGTTGGTACAAAAACACATTTTTGACTGCGGTATTGCCACTTTGAGGTCTAGTCTGGACATACCTATTGATTGACATCGAAAACTTAAAAAAATGTTATCGAGAGGCTACCCTCAAATAAAAAAAAAACTTTTTAGTTAATTTTAGGTTATGTGTAATAAAAAATACGTTTTATGTACATGAATTTCACAAAAAGTCAAATGACATTTTTTGCTTCTGTTGCCATCAGGAATGCACCGTTAAAATCTCTCGCAATGCTCACGGGCACCTTGTATATGGAGCAGATCTGCTCCTAAACATACCAAAGGTTAGGACCAAGACGCTAAAGTGCACGTCCAGATATTTTTGAGCACATTGGCTGCTCCAATATTCCCCATATATATTATATTATATTTGTATTGACGACCGGTTTGGCCTAGTGGGTAGTGACCCTGCCTACGAAGCTGATGGTCCCGGGTTCAAATCCTGGTAAGGGCATGTATTTGTGTGATGAGCATGGATATTTGTTCCTGAGTCATGGGTGTTTTCTATGTATTTAAGTATTTATAAATATTTATATATTATATATATCGTTGTCAAAGTACCCTCAACACAGCCTTATTGAGCTTACTGTGGGACTTAGTCAATTTGTGTAATAATGTCCTATAATAAAATAAATAAATAAAATATCTCATGGGGACTTAATAATAATTTAATAATAATTGAACTATTCCAAGTAAAAAGCCAGCTAAACCAGCAGTCAGGAAACCGGGTCCGAAAACAAACAAAGGTAATAATTTGTTTAGTATTGATTTCATTTCTTGTGACATTAATTTGCCTTGCCCTCCTCAGACCCAGGCCATACAAATGAATAAAATAATAATTAATAGTTTAAAAATCACTAGAAGAACACGCTTTTATAAATGTGTTTCCTGATCGTGTTCAAAGTCTATTACGTGAGTTTGGGCACCAAAAAAAAATACGTGTCCGTTATTTTAGACTACTTTATAACATATATAAATATAAATCAAATCGGAACCAGACAGTTTGGTACCTTTCCTTTACCCCTAGTGTAAATAAATTCGATTTCGAAACGTGACGTACGCGTTTGCGTTTAGTCTCATTTTGTATTGGATTTAGAAAGAGCGCGCCAAGCGGGACGTTTTGGAAACTCAAAATCCTATACAAAATGAGACTTGACGCAAACGCGTTCGTCACGTTATGATGTCGATCAAATTTACACTAGGGGTACAGGTCAGTTCTTCAATGGAATTCCGCTTGGCGCCCGTAGAATGAAATGAAGTAGATTTAAATACTTATTTAATAGCCCAACTCCCATGTTTCATGGTTTTGGGTTAATTTTGACGCATGTTCCTTTTTCGTTCGATAGTAGTCATTTTAAAATTGTTACTGTGTATAATAATCTGTCGTATTTATTTGTCAGACGACACACCAGCGCCGCCGGGCCCGTCCGGTTTTAGAGTGCCACGCCCGCCGCCCTCTGAAAGCAGTGAGTATATTTACCATATAGATAAATACGAGTAAAAAATTTTTTACAGTACATATGGTGCTACTTTACCGCACTAGTGCGCAAATTAGCATATTACGTTACCGTGTCAAACATTTAAAGGTCCATATGTACTGTAAAACGTTGTACGATACATGTGCGAATAGATAATTCGCAACTCGTGTCGATTTAAAACACTCCCTTCGGTCGTGTTTTAATTTATCACCACTCGTTTCGAATTTCCTATTTTTCGCACTTGTATCGTAATGTACTATTTTTTACAAAAGCTTTTATTTAACTGCTCTAAAAAGAAGAAAATAAAATTTTCCTTTAAAATTTTAATCATCAACTTACGAGTATAACCTCATTATACACAATTTATATGTTCAAGCTTGTCGGGGCAAAAGGGCATTCCATACATTAAATAATAAAATCAACATGTTTTTTGATTAAATGAATACTTTTGAAAATAATTGGCTACTTGACAGTTTTTGTAACTAATGTCAATCGATCTTGATTTTCCTGAACATCAAATGTCTATATAGGACTCATGGTATTTAAGCAACACATAGGTCAGAAAAGTCTGACGCTCGCACTGAGGATTGTATCGCCTCTAACAATTAAAATTATGAACATTTGTTAGCACTAAAACAGACTTTGAAACTGAAAAAAAAAACTCGGAACAGAAGTAATTTAATGTGAAACTAGTAACTATTAAGTTACCATTTTTTTATTGCACATCTCTATTTCGTATTCTCAAGTATACAATAAGTACATACGATACAAGTGCGAAAAATAGGAAATTCGGAACGAGTAGCGATAAATTAAAACACGACCGAAGGGAGTGTTTTAAATCGACACGAGTTGCGAATTACCTATTCGCACATGTATCGTACAATGTTTTACAGTACATATGGCCCTTTAAATGTTCGACACAGTAATGTAATATGCTAATTTTCGCACAAGTGCGGTAAAGTAGCACCATATGTACTGTAAAAGTTATTTAGAAGAGATCACTCTTTAGCTATAAGATCGCTTGTTATTTCTTACCTATACTTTTAACCTTTTGATTGCCAAAGACGTCATATGACGTGCGCGGCTACAGCCCAATATCAACCTTCATGCGTACCGACAAGGTTCACGATTACGCGCCGCGTGCGATAGGCGTGGCGTTCAAAAGGTTAATATTTTTTAATATGTTGTATTCTACATTGTATCAATATCTTAGGTATGTCGAAAGTCGATAAAAGAGAAGTCCCTGATGACAATAGGGTTGTTTCCATCTACAAATCTTAGGGCAGAATTGTATCCCAATAAATTATTTGGATTATAAGAACATGTTAAACTACTTTTAGGGGACCTGTAATGACCATATATTTCTAAATTTTGATTTTAAAATATCTTTTAGCACACGTCACGTGACCAAACTCGAAACGTCTTCGAAGATTCTGATGACGTCACAACTCTCGGATTGACACTGTTGACAGTTAGGCGATAAACAACAAATGACAAATGTCAGTTGACAGCTCGTATCTTCTACGTGTGTATGTAGTTATGTGTCAAACCGTAAACTGTGACGTCACACAATTTTCAAAGAGCGTTTTGGGCGCGAATGCATCCGTCAAAATATATTTTGTTAATTTAACATATTCAAAGCCGTTTTTAGTATAAAAGTCGAATTTTAGGGCAACTTTTAGTTAATATAGAACGTAATACAAGCGTTTTAAAAAATTGGAAACAACCCTATTAAAACTGCCACGAGAATTCCGACCTCTGGTCATCATCCCCACTGTTCCCCAGCGTGATTCTACTGGTGTCTCTTTGTTGCAGGCTATGTCCCGTCAGAACAGGATTCTCTAGACTCGTTCAGGATTTCATTCACTCCCATCAACTTTTTCGGTATGTTCGATCTCGTGTATGTCCAGTTCTTGACTGTTATTGACCATCGGTACACTGTCTTCAACTTTAAGAGGAAAGGAGACTGCTTTTCCTTTACAAACCTAGTCCCCATTTCCTCTCTGAATATTAACATTACCTTATAGGAAATTGATATATATGAATAAATGAAACACACACGTCCGGTCACTTACATATTTATTGCGAGACTAATTGGCCTGCAGAGGGCGCACGCGAATGCACCGCGATGTGACAAATACTATTAGGTAAGTAAGTACATACATTACATCACTCTCTTCTTAAAACATTATTTGAAGTTATAATTTTATACCCTTAAATACTGCTTCCTGAACACAATACCTTCTCCTTTCCTAGTACATGGTAAGTTTACTAACAAGAAAAAAAAAAGTTCATCAACGCTATTGTTATTTTTCCTCAGAACACAAAACAGTATCTTTAGGTGCCTCCTAATTGTAAGGTAAATACCTATAGGTATAAGCAATATAAGGAGCATGCGTATAACAGAAAAACTTAACTACTATATATAAAGCAGAGTTTGATAACATCATCATTCATAAATGTTCCTCTATATTATTATTTAGTTACAATGGCATTATTATAACTGGTTTATCTTATCGACTACTTATAATATTGTTTATCTGAAATAAGTTCATTAGAAATAGATAATACGCCTTTAAACTAATAGAGGTAATTATTTTTGTTTTATAGGGATCAAGAAGTTATTCGGATGGTCAAGCATACAGATGTATTAAGAAAATTAATAGTCTTATAGTTTAGACAATGTTTACACAATTAATAGATGTACATAACTACATATGTATGTCTGGCAATTAATTTGTGTTTTTATTTATTGTGGAAAACAATATATTGCCTACTAATGCATAACATAACTTATACTGGTAAAAAAAAAACAATAAAAAGAGAAACTGGCTTACACCAAGTTTCTAAAATAATATCATAACGGCACACCTCTTATCACCTAGTCTTTCACGAGCAATGCTTTATATATGTACATTTATTTTTAAGTTAATTGATACTCAACCCTATACTAACGTTACATGGCACAATTTCCATTGACTAAGTTAGTTAAAATTTGTATTTTGGTGGGTTCGTAAGTCTACATAGTCTGACATGACGAGGTAACTGGGGCGGTTTAGATGGTGGAGTTGAAATTGCTGTTGGCGACAAAAAGAGGTCTTCATTGCCATCTGACATTGGTGAGGCCTGCGGTATTCCGGACCGCGCGTCAGCCGCTCGACTCGGCCCCGGACTCGCGCCGCTCGCAGTGGAAGGCCGGCCTTGGTGACTGCGCTGCGGCGTGCTTATGGCCATCGGCGTATCAGCACGGCCAAAGATGGCATCATCAGTATGTTCCACTGGTTCGGGCTGAGGTACCTGCAAAGCTGATGAGTCACCCGGGCAGGTTAATATACTTGATCGCCGCCTTAACTGATCAACGTGCCTATGTACCTCCCTATTTAAGTTATCGCGCACGGTATAGTCCGTAGTACCCGTTTTCTGAGTAATACGACCAGGAACCCATTTTGTATCTCCCTGATATTGCCTTATCCATACGTTATCTCCTGATTGGAGAACACGGTTAGGACCCAATCGAGTGTTCGCTTGTTTCCTCTGTGCTTTACGGACCTTATCTTCACAATCTGGACGCAGTACATCTAATTGAGTACGAACCTGTCTGCCAATCATAAGCGTAGCTGGACTTTCGCCTGTCGTGCAGTGTGGCGTATTACGATAGTGTAATAAAAAATTACTGATAGCTAGATTAACATTATGCTTTTGTCGCACGGCTTTCTTTATAACCCGTTTAATTATTCTAACCGCATTTTCCGCAGCCCCATTCGAAGCAGGATGATATGGAGCTGAGTGTACATGTTCAATACGGTTTTTTGTCAAAAAGGTCGCGAATTGTGTACTCGTAAACGGAGGGCCGTTATCCGAAACTATTTGTCTAGGGAAACCCCATCGAGCGTTAACTTAACACAGTTTTTCGATGGTGTTACTAGCCGAGGTGCTATTTACCGGGAATACCTCCAGCCACTTTGTTCGAGCGTCAATCATCACCAAATATGTTACTCCATAAAGTGGTCCTAAAAAGTCTAAATGAACCCGCGTCCACTGACGCGCGGGCCAGCTCCACGGGCACGGCGCGTGGCGCGCGGGCGCCTCCGCTTCGGCGGCGCACACGCTGCACTCGCGACACGTGCGCTCCACCGCCTCGTCTATACCCGGCCGCCACACGTAGCTCCGGGCAAACGCTTTCGTCTTTACGATTCCCATATGACTCTCATGTAACACGCTTAAAACCCTATCTCGGCAACCATCCGGTATTACCACCCGATGACCCCACATGACGCATCCTAACTCTTCGTACAATTCTAGTCTACGGTTAAAGTACGGTTGTAAATTACGGATTTCTACGTCAGTCGGCCAACTGGATCGTATATACCCTAAAACTCTGCTCAATATCGGGTCGCGCTGTGTTTCTTTTTTAACATCATGATAATCTAATAACAATTCGTTGTGTGCGAAATGTAAATACGTTTGCTCGGGCGGCGGGCCGTCTAGCGAGTCAGCATTTTTTATCGGCACGGGCAAGCGCGACAAGCCATCTGCGCCATTAGCATCGGTGCGTATGTATTCTATATTATAAGTATATGCGGATAGTTTAATCGCCCACCGTTGCAATCGGCTAGCCACCATCGCGGGAATACCCTGCTTGGATCCAAAAATACTAACTAGCGGCTTGTGATCCGTTCGTAATGTAAAATGTCTGCCATAAAGGAATTGATGTAATTTTTGTAGGCTAAACACGATTGCTAACGCCTCTTTGTCTATTTGAGAGTAATTACGTTCGGCATCATTTAAAGAACGCGAGACATAAGCCACTGGCCGTTCGCGCGCGCCGCCCGCGTCCGAGCGGTCCCCTGGTTGTGTCAGCACGCCGGAGATGCCGCGGCTGCTCGCGTCAGTGGTCAGCGTCAGCTGTTTGTTAGGATCGTAATGACTTAACACTTCCGCGCTCACTAACAGTTTCTTAATACTTTTAAATGATTTCTCGCAACGCTCATTCCAATTCCATATGGCACCTTTCCTAAGTAAATCATACAAAGGGGATAAAATCGTACTCAAATGCGGTACAAACCTAGCATAAAAATTTACTACCCCTAAAAATGACCTTAAATCTGTCACATTGAGAGGTCGAGGTATCTTAAGGATACCTTCTATCTTGGTGGGATCTACTTTAATTCCGTCTTTTGAAATTACATATCCCAAATACTGTACTTCTTCTAATAAGAAAGAACATTTACTTTTCTTTAATTTCATTCCATGACTGTGAAGTCGTTTCAAAACTTTTTCTAATGTCACTAAATGAGAATTTATGTCCGCGGAACCAATAATTATATCATCCAGAAATACTTCGACTTGAGGTAGATCTTTCAACAAGTTGGACATAATTCGCTGGAATATACCAGGGCTGGAAGACAATCCGTAAACTAGTCTATTATATCTGAATAATCCCTTATGTGTGTTGATGACAGTATACTTTTTCGATTCGTCTAACTCCACCTGATTATACGCCTGTGTCAGGTAAATTTTTGAAAATACGCGGGCACCATTTAATCTCACTAAAAGGTCATCTATCTTAGGGAGCGGGTACCTATCGATCAGTAAGGCAGGGTTCAAGGTTACTTTGTAATCTGCACAGATTCGCAAGCCCCCATCAGCTTTACGTACCGGTACCAGCGGCGTGGCCCACTCCGACGTGTCGACCGGCTCGATGACGCCGCAGCGCAGCATCTCGTCCAGCTCCGCCTCGACGCGGTCGCGGAGCGCGTACGGCAGCGGCCGTGCGCGGCAGAACACCGGCGTAGCCCCTTCACGCACTCGGAATGTCGCTTTTCCACCACTAAACCGCCCAAGTCCTCCGCTAAATAACTCCTTATATCTGTCAAGCAAAGTACATAAATCATTGTTAAGGGACTCGTTAAAGTTAAATAAATACTCTTTATAAAACTTAGGAACCCGAATCTGTAACTCTGCTAACCATTGTCTGCCTAATAGTGGGGTAGTGCCATCCTCAATAACAAAAAGTTCTAACTTTTTCAACCGGTTTTGAAATCTAACAACTGGCCTTATGACCCCTAGGGGTCTAACACGGCGTCCATCATAAACCTTTAACACCAAAGGAAACTGTTCCAACGGTCTGTATTTAAAGTACTTATTATAAGTATCACTACCTATACACGACACAGCGCTCCCTGTGTCGATCTCCATAGAAATGACTTCATCATCTACACATAACGATAGGCTTACCGATTTATAATCGTTTAGGCAGAGATGATACAGGTCTTCTTCGACGTCAGACCCCGACGTACCCTCTTCGTCATAGTGAGTCTCGTCATCCTCTGCCTGGACATGGTGTATGGCGCGACTGGGGCGCCGCGCGCCCCTGCGGCCGCCGGAGCCCAGGCGCCGGGTGCCGCTGCCGCTGCTGCCGCTCGACCCACGAGGGCCGCCACCCGAACTACGGGCGCTGCTGCCAGTACCACCTGCCATCCTTGCCGGACACACGCGTTTTAAGTGACCTACGTTACCACATTTGTTACACTGAAAATCTTTGTAAGGACATTGGACGTCACGGTGACCTAACCTCCCGCATACTGCACAAATTACTTTATTAACGCCATTACCGCCACGCGGCTGCCACGATGTGAGCGCATGTACCGTCTCGCCTCTCTCTGGCGCATCGCCTTTCTCGCTCACACTCGGGCGTTCTACCATTGCTGCGTCCTTCTCGGCGGCTTCCAACGAAAGTGCTAACTGTACGGCCCTACCCAAGTAGCATTTAAGTGTCGGTAAAATCAATATACCAGCCAATTTAGAACTTAGGGTGGTTTAAGGGACTTGGAATCTGCGTACGCATGGGGTGTTATATCAGAAAATAAAAAATCTACTATAAAACTTTAAGTGTTGTGTGACACTTCGACCTAATTCTATCGTTAAAGCTGTATACAGGCTGTATTGTAGTATCAATTGGCACTTGTTGCTGTAAAAAAGTATCTGTAAACTCCGTTATAAAACTTTAAGTGTTGTGTGACGCTACAAGCTTATTCTATCATTTAAGCTGTATAGAGGCTGTAGTGTAGGATCACCTGGCACTTGTTGCTGTATAAAAGTATTTGTCAACTCCGATTTAAAACTAATTCTTATGGCGTAATTTTACACTATTATAAGTATAATGGTGTTATAACTTCTGTCTGTAAGGTTATTATAGAACTAAAAGAATAAATGACAGCTGTAGTACAGTTTTTGTCTGTATTTCTGACCAAAGTAGCTTAAAGTAATTTTTTGGCGTAATTTTGCACTCATATAAGTATAGTAGTTTTATGATTTCTGACAAGGAGTGTATTATAAAACTAAATGAATAAATGGCAGTCATATTACAGCTTTAGTTTTTTTATTTATAATACGGATCTCTAACGGGAATTATAACTTATGTACAGAAAGCCGAAATACAGTCAAATGTATAAAAATATTATATTACAAAGCTGATTTAAATCCAAAAGCTGTAGAAGTGACTCCATTAATTACATAGTACAGCTACTAAGATTATGATGCTCTCCAACTATCCTATAGGCTGTTTAAATACTGTCGCCATTTTACTATGAATAAAAACATATTTGAAAATATAATTAAAGATAAACTTGCAAATATTTAACAAAAACTTGTCATATTATGATAACCAGCTAAAATAAATTGACTTTAACCTTAGAATTAACATTAAAAGAAAAAAAACCTTAACCTTAAAAACAAAAACTAAACTTATGTACCACTTTTAGATATTTTTGTTATGTTTTTCTTGATTATTAAGCAGGGGCGTGAATATTTTGCCAGAAAAGATACACATGTTCACAATAAATAATAATCGGCACTTACCAATAGTAATATAACTGCTCTCAAGATCCTGTATCTTAACTGCACTTTATTACTTTCCACTTATATTTGTTATTTGTCGCCATTACAAATATAATGAATGAACAGAAGACATTTTTAGACTTGAATATTTTTTATTCTATTGTAATTCTTCTTAAAAACCTATTTAAAACTGATATTCTTAAATCATATTTATAAGAGATAATCTGTAGTGCTAAGATTTCCATTTACACCGAATTACAGCTATTATACAGCTTATCTATTGCTTGTACAGCTACTGTACAAATACTGTACAGCTCTAATAACGCGAAAAGCTGTATAATTGGGGCCCTTTTTTAACTTATAAGGGCTGTATAAGCGCTTATACAGCTGTAGTACAGCCTAAATGTACAGCTTATAGTATTCAAATAAACTGATATACAGCTCTTATACAGCTAGCAATGCTACTTGGGTAGTATAGGTTAACTTAGTCTCAGCGAAAAGGCGTTGTCTAATTGTGTCATTCTTCAAACCACACACAAATTGGTCCCGCAGATTTTCCTCTAATGTTGTGGAGAATTCGCAATGCTTGGCCAACTTTTTAAGATCTGTTAGATACTGAGCGACCGTCTCCTTATCTCCCTGTCGCCTTTGGCGCAACCGGTACCGTTCTGCCATGAAAGATGGTTTTGGTTCGATGTGTTCAGACATTATCTTAATTACGTCCTCATAACTCATGTCTCCTGGTTTCTTGGGACTTGACAAGTTGCTGAGGAGTTCATATGCTTCTTCTCCCATAACGGCAATCAAGGTCGGCAACTGCAACTCCTCCTTGATGTTGTTGGCTTTGAAATACATATTCACGCGCTCCACGTATGTACTCCAATTACCCGCCGAAACCTCGAACGCTTTTATTTTCCCCACGGACATGTTTATACCACACTATTCTCGATTCTGGGTACTTAAAAGCCAATCCTCGTACGCCACTGATATATATGAATAAATGAAACACACACGTCCGGTCACTTACATATTTATTGCGAGACTAATTGGCCTGCAGAGGGCGCACGCGAATGCACCGCGATGTGACAAATACTATTAGGTAAGTAAGTACATACATTACAGAAATATTACACACATTTATGTATATCAACCACAGTTTTGCCCTGTCTTTTGATTTATTTATTATTTTTTGATAGAATGCATAGATCTTTTGAAAGGAAAGGAATGAAAATAAATGTGAGCAAGACGAAAGTAATGGTATTTGAAAAGGGAGAAAGTATGACAAACTGTGAAGTTTTGATTGGTCAAGAAAGAGTTGAACAAGTGAAAGAGTTTGTGTATCTGGGAACCTTGTTCACTAGGGACGGTAAACATGATGAAGACATTGAAAGGAGAGTGAATGCTGGAAATCGTGTGAATGGGGCACTCAACGCTTTTATGAGCAGCCAGAAGGTGTCGCAAAAAGCACGGTTGGCTGTGCATAGAGGCGTGTTGGTGCCTACACTATGTATGGTAGCGAAAGTTGGGTATGGCAGAAGAAACATCAGAGCCAAGTGAATGCAGTGGAAATGAGAGCGTTGAGAAGTGTGTGTGGTGTAAAATTACAAGATAGAATTAGGAACAGTGTGATAAGTGAAAAGTGTGGACTGAACGAAGATGTAGTGACAAAAATTGAGAACGGTATGTTGAGATGGTTTGGACACGTGGAAAGAAGGTTAACAAAGAGAGTGTATAAGGGAGAAGTAGAAGAGGGAGCTGGAAGGGGTAGACCTCGTCGGACTTTCTCTGATCAAATCGGGGAAATCCTGAAAGGCCAGGCCGAGAGCCACCCTAAACCGACGAGCGTGTATGAGGAATGTCATGAAAGTGAAGGAAGCGAAAGAGGTATGTCAGGATCGTAGCAAGTGGAAATCCGTGGTCTCTGCCTACCCCTTCGGGAAATAGGCGTGATTATATGTATGTATGTATGTATGTATGTATGTTTTTGATAATTATAACAAAAGCGCTGGTGGCCTAGCCTTGCTAGGAGTGCAAACCCCGGCTCGTACCAATGAGTTTTACGGAACTTATGTACGAAATGTCATTTGATATTTACCAGTCGTTTTTCGGTGAAAGAAAACATCGTGAGGAAACCTGACTAATCTCAACGAGGCCTAGTTTATCCTCTGGCTTGAAAGGTGAGATAGCAGTCGCTTTTGTAACGCCAACTCTGGGGATTAATTGTCAAGCGGACCCCAGGCTCCCAAGAGCCGTGGCAAATGCCGGGACAACGCGAGGAAGAAGAAGATAATTATAACTATTATAAGAGTTAGGAGAATATTTGATATGTATTGACTGTTGACGCTGTACCTGCATGTTCCAGTAATAAACCAGTCATTGGTCCGAACGGTTGTTTTACTAAATACCTCACTGGCGACGACGCGAGAGTACCCACGCAATAAAAACAAATATGGCGCACTCTTATCTCGGTTCTTTGCATAATTTCGATTACAAATCCGGAGAGTGGTCTATTTTTAAGGGCAAATTAACTCAATTTTTTAAAGTAAACGCTAATAGTATTACAGCTGATAACAAATGTGCAGTGTTAATAACGCATCTTTCGGACGATTCGTATCGCTTGGCACGTAATCTCGTGTACCCTCGTGATTTAGAAGCGCATACGTATGACGAACTTATTGCTGTTCTGGATAAACATTTTAAAATTAAAAAGTGTTCGTTTGCTAATAAGGCGAAGTTCTACAGTGCGACGAAAAATCCAGACGAGTCTTTAGGAGATTGGGCGGCGCGGCTACGCGGGTTGGCAAGTCATTGCGACCTGGGCAACGCCCTGGAGACGGTGCTGACGGACCGTTTCGTACTCGGTTTGGGTTCCGGCCCCGAGCGCGACAAGCTGTTTGAGCAAGACGCGGCGACCCTTACGTTCGCCAAGGCGTTGGAGGTCGCAGAGCAAGCGGCTAGTGCTAGGCAAGCCCAGGCGATGGTAGGCGAGACTGGCAGTATCGGCAACGTGCCGATAAAGGAGGAGCCGGTTTTCCGTGCGGCATACGCGGCGAGCCCTGGGCGCGGCGGCGCCCGTGGCCGTGCCAGCCGCGGTGGCGGAGCTGGCGCCGGTCGTGCTACGGACATCGCATCGGGTTCCAAATGGCATGAACGTGATGTAGTAAATAGATGTAATATTTGCGAAGTTGGAGAACCACAGTGCGGAAACGTGTCGTTATAAAGGTTATAAGTGCGGCAAGTGTGGTGTTAAGGGACACCTAAAGAAAGTATGCAAACTAAAATTTCACAATATCCAAGCACAGGAAGGAGAAACGGAAACTTCTTGCGAGGACTGTGAGGAGTGTGCGCTATACAATTTAAGGTATGAACATTACGATCCGATTATTTTAACTGTATTAATCAACGGCGACAAATTTTACATGGAATTAGACTCGGGTTCTGGAATAAGTGTGATTTCCGATAAATGTTATAAATAATATTTTTCTCATATTCAGTTACACGACTGCAACATTAAATTGTGTGTTTATAACGGGCATAAAATGACGCCAATGGGTGTATTGTTAGTAAATGCTGAGTATAATTCAATTAAAGACGTTCTTAAGATATATGTGATACCTAAAGGAGGCCCACCCTTAATTGGCCGTGATTTTATGGCTAAATTCGGCATCAAATTTACTACTGAGGAATATTATAATAATAATAGTATAGCCATTGACCATTACGCCGGGGAGGTCCGGCAATTATTACATTCTTATGCCGATTTGTTCAGCGAGGGATTGGGGAAATTTAATAAATTTAAAATTTCACTTCGCCTTAAGGAAAATGTTGTACCAGGTTTTTTTAAGCCCCGGCCAGTCCCCTTTGCCCTTAAGCACAAAGTTGATGAGGAACTCGAACGTCTTGTTGGTTTAGGTATACTGGTACCAGTTAACTTTTCGAAGTACGCGACTCCAATTGTTCCGGTTTTGAAGGAGAACGGGAAAATTAAAATTGCAGGCGATTATTCGGTAACACTAAACAAAGACTTGATTATAGACAAATATCCTATGCCGCGCATAGAAGAAGTATTTGCGAAGTTGGGGGGCGGCGAACGTTTTACAAAGCTGGATTTGAGCAATGCGTATAACCAATTCGTATTGGGTGACGAGTCTCGGGAGCTCACTACCATCAGCACCACGCGGGGGTTGTTTCAATATACCAGGCTCGTATATGGTCTGGCCAATGCGCCGGCTATATTTCAGAGAACAATGGAAACCCTGCTGGTAGGAATAGACGGAGTGAGCATCTGGCTGGATGACGTGTGTATCACGGGCCCGGATAAGGCGACTCATTTGGAAAGGTTGCGTGAAGTATTATTTCGAATTAAGGACACCGGTTTAAAATTACAAAAGGATAAGTGCGAGTTCTTTAAATCGAGCGTCACATATTTAGGTTACGTTATTGATAAAAACGGTCTTCGAACGTGCCCGAGAAAGATTGAGGCAATAGTTAATGCCCCTCGTCCAAATAATGTTTTAGATGTAAAGCGGTTTTTAGGGTTTATTAATTATTATCGGAAGTTTATACCGCGTGCCTCAAGCGTACTTAATCCCTTGCACGAATTACTTAAGGTCGATGCTGTATGGAGATGGGGCCCCGAGCAGGAGAAGGCATTTACCGCAATTAAGCGGGAGATGGCTTCGGGGCGAGTCCTAACTCATTTTGACCCGGAAGCGCGACTGGTTTTGAGTGTTGACGCTGGACCCGCCGGCCTGGGTGCCGTGATATCGCTTGGGCCGGAAGGTCACGAGCGACCCCTGGCTTTCGCCTCCCGGGCACTTACACCCAGCGAGAAAAATTACAGCCAGGTCCACAAAGAAGCCGCAGCCATCGTGTACGGAGTGAAACATTTTCACCAGTACCTTTACGGGCGAAGTGAACCATTTGTACTCAAAACTGACCACCGACCCCTACTTGCCATATTTGGCAAGAAAAATGGCATATCCGTTATGGCGGCTTCGCGTTTACAACGGTACGCTATTTACTTATCAGCCTACAACTACGTCATTAGTTACATTACTAGTGAAAAAAATGTTGTGGCCGACTATTTCTCTAGGGCACCGCCGAAAGTAGTAAATCCGTCTGAGTTAAACATTGACGAGGGAAGTTCATACTTAAACTTTTTAGACGAGAATACTTTGCCAATATCGTTTGAAGATATTAGGGCGGCGACGGCCTTAGACAAAACAATGAAAATTGTTATGAAGTACATTAAAAACGGGTGGCCGCGTAAAATTAAATGCAAAAATATTCAACCATATTTTAGATGTAAAACCGATTTAGAAGTCGAAAAGGGTTGTATTTTACGCGGTCATCGAATAGTTGTCCCTCCGGCTTATAGGGCACGCGTGTTAGAGGAATTGCATAGGGGACACTTAGGAATCGTAAAAACTAAGAGTATTGCGCGCGGTAAGCTTTGGTGGCCAGGTTTGGACTCCGATATAGAACGCATTGTGCAAAATTGCACCGTATGCAGTAAGCTGCGGACCGCCCCACCCCGCTCGCCCCTTCCGTGGCCTCGCGCGCGCGCATGCTGGGAACGTATTCATATTGACTACGTGCAGGTTGCATGGGCAAAGGATGTACTTGGTCGTGGTAGATGCATTCAGCAAATGGTTGGAGTGCGTACATATGAGTAAAGATGTTTCATCAAGATCCCTAATTGTAAAATTAAAATACCTATTTTCAACATTCGGCTTACCCAAAACTATAGTGTCAGATAATGACCCAAAAATAAATAGTGACTTATTTAGACATTTTTGTGCAATTAATGGGATAAAATATTTAAACTCACCAATTTACCATCCTTGCAGTAATGGTCAGGCCGAGATATGTGCAAAAATTTCAAAAAAAATGATAAAATGTATTCAAAGTTTTGATAATAAAATGTCAACAGAGGCTATTAATGAGCGATTGTTAAGTTTTTTATTTGAATATCGCAACAGTGTCCATTGTAGCACCAACGAAACACCTGCAAAACTCATGTTCGGTAGGGATTTACGTAGTAAACTCGATTTAATTTTACCTAGCAAAGAACCTGATAGTAATAACGAGCAGGTTGGTTTAGCAGGTGCTCGTAAATTTGATGTGGGCCAAGTTGTTTTAGTACGATGCTTTGTTGCTCAAAAGCCTGTATGGCGCGTGGGAACAATAATAAATAAAGTCGGGAATAGGATGTTTACTGTATACGTTAGAGATATCGGTAAATGTATACGTCATGTCGATCAGCTGTTGCGATATTCAGGTGGGTCGGTTGTTGATAATATTGATAACGCTGCGCAAGCAAATCAGTCGCTGCCGCCGCCGCCTGCGCCTGTTTCCGCACCTTCCCCGCGGCCTTTGACCTTTTCGCCCGCTCCGGCGCCGACGGCACAGGCGTTGCAACCCTCATCTCCGTGCTCTCCTATGTCATTGTCGAGGCCGGACGCAATTGAAAATATTGATCAAGATATAAACGAGCCACTAGATATTGCATCCGACAACGACTTTTATGAGTGTGATGATAATAATGTGGGGGGAGAGGAAACGGATCGACCGGTGCCAGAATCAGAAACGCTAAGCTCTGCACCCGCGGGCCCCGCGTCCGGCTCGGCTCCCGCGAGCCCTGCAGCGCCCCTGTCCCTCGCGGCCTCCGCGGACTCGCAACTGCTGCTAGACCAGAGCGAGCAGCCCGATAACCAGTCGGATCCGGTTCCGCGCCGATGTAATTTAAGGCCTAGAACTAAAAGGGTTAATTATAAATAGTTATAAGTATATTAATGTACCTATCTCTTTGAAGATACTTATGTCTAAAATATTGTCTGTTTTGTTGTCAGGTTCCCAGAATAATGTGGGAGGAGTGATATGTATTGACTGTTGACGCTGTACCTGCATATTCCAGTAATAAACCAGTCATTGGTCCGAACGGTTGTTTTACTAAATACCTCAATATTTTTTTATGGAATTGGCTTTTCGCTTCTAAATCAAATAATATTAATAAAATTGAAAAATCAAACGAAGGGGCATTTTCTCTGACGCTTAGCACACTAGATTCGATTCGCATGTCGCTCCGATGATTGAGCGAGACAACGCTATGCGTGTATTATAGCGATATCCCGTTCGCACATCGGACCGACGTGCGAATCAGATCCAGTGTGTTAAGCGCCTATATCCTGGGTTTAAATTGGGACCTGTGTTTGTGCGGAAAAGCGTTTCAGAGGTTTACTAAAGATCAATGTGTGTGGTGTCGCCTCTGAACCCCGTTGTCAATGTTTATGGTGTGTCCCGTGAACCCCGTTGTCAATTTGTGTGGTGTGTCCCCTGAAACCCGTTGTCAATGTTTATGGTGTGTGGTGTGTCCCCTGAACCCCGTTGTCAATGTTTATGGTGTGTGGTGTGTCCCCTGAACCCCGTTGTCAATGTTTATGGTGTGTCCCGTGAACCCCGTTGTCAATTTGTGTGGTGTGTCCCCTGAAACCCGTTGTCAATGTTTATGGTGTGTGGTGTGTCCCCTGAACCCCGTTGTCAATGTTTATGGTGTGTGGTGTGTCCCCTGAACCCCGTTGTCAATGTTTATGGTGTGTCCCGTGAACCCCGTTGTCAATGTGTGTGGTGTGTCCCCTGAACCCCGTTGTCAATGTTCATTGAAATGAAGGGTAGGGAACAACGTGTTGTGTGTACGTAATATAAATAAATAACAAATAACATAAGTAGTTTTATGTCTTGTTTGTGTGTAATTATGTATGGGTATTGTGTGGTTTTGGTTGCAATTAAATATCATATGTCCTAAATTTCAAAACAACTTTGTCCCAGAATGCCTTTTAATAATAATTGTGCCCTTTTTAAAATGGCCAAATGTCATAACGACTTTTTCAAAGTATCTTTCGCCAAATGACGAATTTCCGACGGACTTCTTTTTTTAAATATATTAAGTTTAGCTATATCTAAAATCCATTCTTTTAACCTTTATCGTATTAACAATATTATTTTAACGGTCGAATGGAACTAAAGATAATATCATATCATATGGGGTAAAATAGTACTCATTAATGCATGTTATATGAGATTCAGGTCATTTGGGAATGTGCTTTTTTGAGAAAAAAGTTAGACTTTCTGAGATTCTGACATTTTAATACTATTCCGTTTCGATCTCCAGAAATTATGGTAAATGGGTGAAATGAAATTAAGGTGCAATGAAACCAAAGCATTGTGACACCACGTTGATTTGAACTTTAGACATTTTGAGAAAGTTTTGAAAATGTGTTTTTTTGAAAAAAAAAAAAGATGGTCATTCTGAGATGACTGCCAGACAAAAAACGGCGCACTACCCCAGAAACCGGTGGTCTATAGCTGCGTACAAAACAACCCGCCCAGCGGGTTGTCCGGCATGTGAACAAAGTTCACGAGCGCCCACCAGTGGGGTTCCCGGCAGTGAATGTGTTAAGACTGTTACAGTAAAAAATACACATAGAACATGCATTTGTCACAATATGGAATATAATGTACAACTTTAGTCGGGTGACATTGTAATATTACGGTACCATCGAGCTGATCTGATGATGGAGAAAGGAAGTGGCAATATAAACTCCATGATGAAACAATGCAACCTAATTGTGTTTGGAGTTTTTAGAATTGCCTTGATGAGTATTAGTTGCCTGTGGAAAACAAATACAGTCAGCAATAGGGACCGTGCGCGTTGGAGGGTCTGCCATCTTGTGGCCTGAATCGGAACCATAAACATGTAAATTTACACGTCACGTGTTTTCTTGTGCATAGTAGGTACTGCCATCTTGTGGGCTACATTGGAACAATAAACATCACATTTACGCCTCGCGCCAAAAATCTGACGGCTCCTGTGCTGCCTCCTACAGTTCATGCACGCTCCCTATAAATGCTTATATCAAAAATTTAAAAAATTGCCAAAAGAAGAAGAAGAACTTACCCTGTTAGTATGTTAGGGTGGGTCAAATCTTGGAAGATAAATTTGACCCACTTGACGATATCCGATTGAGCTGAAATTTTTCATTTATATGTAAATCGGATGATTATGCAATATTATTAGGACATGGAGCTGCTCTGACATATATATATATATATAATAATAATTGAGCCTATATACGTCCCACTGCTGGGCACAGGCCTCCTCTCATGCGCGAGAGGGCTCGGGCTATAGTCCCCACGCTAGCCCAATGCGGATTGGGGACTTGACATACACCTTTGAATTTCCTCGCAGATGTATGCAGGTTTCCTCACGATGTTTTCCTTCACCGAAAAGCTAGTGGTAAATATCAAATGATATTTCGTACATAAGTTCCGAAAAAACTCATTGGTACGAGCCAGGATTTGAACCCGCGACCTCCGGATTGACAGTCTTTTAATAGCCTATTTTGTGTCTGCCGGGCAAAGGCCTCCCCTTTTTTCCGCCACTCATCACGGTTTGGAGCATGTTCCCGCCAGTCGCTTCAAAAAGCGTCGAGGTCATCCCGTCATCTCTTTTTTGGTCTGCCTCTGCCCCGGCTAATCTGCGGTGTCCATTCGGTAGCCAATTTGGCCCACCGATATATATAAATATATATATCTTATACCTTTAAACGAGCAATTCTTGTATATATATATATATGTATATATATTTCTGTGATCTCGGAAACGGCTCTAACGATTTCGCTGAAATTTGGTATATGGGGGTTTTTGGGGGTATACAATTGTTCTAGATTAGTCTTATGTTTGGGAAAACGCGTATTTTCGAGTTTTCATGCGTTTTTCTTTCGACGCAGAATATGGTCGCTAATTTCGTGTTGCCGGCCACTGTTTAAGACGCGGACTGCTAGAAACGAGTGTTACGGGTTCGAATCTCGCCCGGTGACTAACTTTTGTTTTTTTTTTTATATATGTTCAAGTTTATATATATATATATATTTTGTAATTTTTATTGTTTTAGACAAGTTTAATTTAGTAAAAAAATGTAGTTAAGATTATCACCTATACACCACCATATTACAATAAATAGTTATAACCGAGCAACGCTCGGTCGCCCAGGTACTTTTAATTAAAAGCGATAAAAACTTGTATGGAAATATAATTTTTTGCCGAAAACTTATTGTGCTTATTTGTTAATAGGCGAGAATACATCGAAGGCGGGCCCGTCCGGTTTCAAGGCACCGAGACCCCCACCCACTGAAACCAGTAAGTAGGTCGAAATTATTTTCGTGGTCCTGTTTTGGATTTGGACGACTCTGTCACGCTTGTATTTCTGTAGTTTATCAAATAAATACAAAAAGACAAGTGCTATTGCATCTCTTTTTAACTGTAGATTACATTTACCACGAGAAAAATTAATATCTAAATTTCATCTCATACAAAAAGTCACATTTTTCGGGGATGAAAAATAAGACAACGAAAAATTTTTTGTCTAAGTTGTAGTAGAAATACAAATGTATTTGACATAAAAACACAGAAACAACAAAGTGATCAAGGTGATAGTGGACAATCGGTTTTTACATAATCTGTACCCCTAGTGTAAATTTATTCGATAGCGTGACGTGACGTACGCGTTTGCGTTAAGTCTCATGTTGTGTGGAATTTAGAAACAGCGCGCCAAGCGGGACGTTTTGGAAACTCAAAATCCCATATAAAATGAGACTTAACGCAAACGCGTACGTCATGTTTCATTATCGAATAAATGTACACTAGGGGCTCTGTTGTATCATTCACAAGTTTTTTTTATATAACTCACCTTGTTAGTATGTGTTTATGCGGGTCAAATCTCGAAAGCTAAATTTGACCCACTTCCCGGTTTTCGATTGAGCTGAAAATTTGCATACATATGTAAGTCTGGTGACAATGCAATATTATGGTACCATCGAGCTGATCTGATGATGGAGACAAGAGGTGGACATAGGAACTCTGTGATAAAATAACGCAACCTAAATGTTTTTGGGGTTTCCAGAATTGTCTCGATGAGTATTAGTTGCCTGTGCAAAAAAAGTACAGTCAGCGATTAATAGCTTGTACAAAAAAAAAAATTCCAAAAACTCATTTCAATTTCAATAACTGATTTCTAAAAGTATACAAATCCGACTATAATTTCTTTATTACGTATATTCTTCTTCTGGTGCCATGCCCAGTCTAATGGGCGTCGGCGGTCAGCATGGCATTCAGCTCTCTGGTCTTTGCCAATCTCTTGAGGGTGGCTGCGTCTTTTGTATGCGTTCAGTCTTTAATGTTATTTATCCATTTATTTCTAAGTCTACCTCTCCCCCTTTTCCCCTCATACTTAAAATAAAATAAATAAAATAAAAACTGTAGAATACAGTGCAAATAAAATAAAAAAACTACCAGTGGGTGTATCAAAGAAGATAACGTATTGTATGTATTTCGCGGTAGCTATCTTTTTATACAATGTTAAAAATATCTATAACGCTATTTCGATCGATATTTGATTTTTTTCAATTGCTTTATTTTGCCACAATAACTTCTATGTCTATACGTCATGTAGTTAACCAAATCTGTCGCGTCGTCACTTGTTTTTACCCGAGATTCGCTCATTAGGGTTCCGTAGCCAAATGGCAAAAAACGGAACCCTTATAGATTCGTCATGTCCGTCTGTCTGTCCGATTATGTCACAGCCACTTTTTTTAGGGTTCCGTAGTCAACTAGGAACCCTTATAGTTTCGCCATGTCCGCCTGTCTGTCTGTCTGTCCGAGGCTTTGTTAGTGCTAGAAAGCTACAATTCGGCATGAATAAATTAATAAATCCGACAGACGTACAATAAAATCTAAATTTATTTTTGTATACCTACAGTGTAGAGTATTGATGGAAAGATCTTTCAAAACTAATAGGGATTTTGAAAAAAACACTTTTTGATAAAGTGAATATATTCGGAGATAATCGCTCCGAAAGAAAAAAAAATCCTTCCCCCCCTGTAAGTTTTGAACCATAGGTCTAAAAATATGAAACAAATCGTGGAAATAGAAAACTATAGCGGACATGATCAGTTTAGCTGTTAAATTGTCGTGAAAAGTCTTCTTTATGGTAAAACGACGTATAAAGCGCTGCAAAATACTCCCTTGTATATACATCCATATATGATACTTACTAATAGCTCCCGTTTAGCCTATTCTGACAGAATGGTAACTACGGAACCCTACACTGAGCACGTTCTTTAGTCGTATACCTCGAAATCAAAAAATCCTTGTAGCTTTTCACCTATTCGCGTTTCACCGTGATAGCGTATTTTGTTATAGCGTGTAATATCGGTGGTGTATTTTGTTACTCGCATATATTTTTAATAGATTTTTACAACGGTAGCAAATTTTAATGTAGAATGTATTATCAATAGCATATTTAGTTAGCCGCAAATATTTTCAATAGATGTTTACAACAGTAGCTAATTTTGATGTAGCGTGTATTATCAATAGCCTATTTAGTTATCCGCAAAAAAAAATTGTTGCATTTTACCTGGGTCGCATATTTTTGTACTGTATTGTATTAATCGTAAAAAAAATTGGCTATATCACTGGGATATAATAAAAATACGGTCGCTTATTGACCTTATTGTTACAGCCATATATTAACTAGCTTTGGAGAATTTGTTATTTAGGAAATCTACCTCTAAGGTTACATATAACACACTCAAAACCAGGAGATAAACTACAAGTGCGAAATGCATTTACAAAACAAAGCTATAGAGGTATAGTGCTTAAAGGAAATGTCGCGATATGTAATAACGCATTATAAACAAATATATATCGAGGTGAAAAGTGACTACAGTGAAGAAAGGCAGGGAAGTAAATATACTATGAATTTTATACACCATTGGAATTGGCGACCAGAAATCATACTGCAAAAAAAAAAAAATCTGTTCAGAAATTATGAGATCGCGGCGAAACGCGAATAGGTGAAAAGCTACAAGGAATTTTTGATTTCGAGGTATACGACTAACAAACGACTGAGCATGACGACTTTATTTTGTTCAAAGTTAGACTACACGGTATAAATCGGTGTACACTGATTCTACTCCACAGAGGAAGTGGAGAAGTCTAGCAGACCCTGCGGCATGGTCGAGGTGTTCGCCCCCTCATACCCGCCATCGCCGGTCCCCTCCAACGGGTATGGTCATACTACCCTCATTTGCTAATAAAAATTTAACCTATGATGTACGGAATAGAATTGATTTTGCCATGCACGTTACAATAGTTATTTGTTTTACAATGGGGCAAAGTTGTTTAACCACTCGTGCTAATATTGATACCCGAGCGAGCGAAAGATTCCAAAATTAAACCACGAGCGTAGCGAGTGGTTCGAGAAGTGGAATCTTTACGAGGGTTAAACAAACTTTGCCTCCGGGTGAAACACAATTTTTCACCACACCAACACGAGGAAACTACTAACTATGAAATACGAAAAAATTCAAATGAAATCAAATCCAAATGAACGTAAAAATAAAATAATCATTCAAAATCATCATTTAAAAGTCAATTCTACTAGCCAACATAAGGAAACAATTCAAAATTTGCATCCGATTACTTTGCCCCACATGTGGATAAAATGCAACTTTCTCATTCGTTTTTGAACATTCAAAGGGGCCTTTACCAGTTGGTGTGGTGAAAATATAACTGTATTACAATTGAAAATTATTTAAATTTCATCGATCTTAAGCTGCCGCCGGAGCTGTGCGAGGTAGCTAAGTGGTGCGAGGCGTAGCGAGGGTGTGAAGCATTCTAAATAAATAACTGAGCGGGGTGCAGAGAGGCGGGATCGAAGCTTTTTAATGTTATTATCTACACATATGTCATAAACCCTCTATGATGCCTTCAAAATCCGTAAATAATGGCCAACATTACGATAAACTCAATTATAAAATCTTTCGCTTACTCGGGACTCAAAAACACGAGCTGTAAAGTAACTTTGCTCTCGTGTGACACATCAAACTTTTCACCTCAGTAGTGAGAACATATTAAATAAATAAATAAATAATAAATAAATAATTAAAGGTTTAAAAAAATCAACATAAAGTAAAGTTAACCACATTTATTTACATTCATGAATGAAAGGCATCATCATTATGACGAAAGCTTGTCTCACTCCCTGTGAGGAAAGGCTTGTTCGAGCTGCTGAGGTGAAAATATAATTAAATAAAAAAAAAATAAAAAAATAAAAAATATTATAGGACATTAGTACACAAATTGACTAAGTCCCACAGTAAGCTCAATAAGGCTTGTGTTGAGGGTACTTAGACAACGATATATATAATATATAAATATTTATAAATACTTAAATACATAGAAAACACCCATGACTCAGGAACAAATATCCATGCTCATCACACGAATAAATGCCCTTACCAGGATTTGAACCCGGGACCATCGGCTTCGTAGGCAGGGTCACTACCCACTGGGCCAAACTGGTCGTCAAATATTTATGTGATATGACTGCATGTATTAATCAGCTATAAATCAAACAAAAAAAATAGTAAAAAAAAACAAAAAATCAATTTTTAACAATATTTATTTATATTATTATTTGTCATTCATACATTCATGAACACGAATATTAGAACATAGATTAAAGATTTGTAGAAAAGTCTATATTGTCTATTCCTCATAACAGCACTTGCGCTGTGAAATCGCTATAAAGTTGCGATTAATGGCTACCAACCTAACAAAATCAACAGAATATAGTTTCAAACTAAGTGCATTGTTGTTAACTTACAAAATATTCATTTGGTTGCATAGTAGAAACCATTGCTACATAAGTCAGATACGCGCATGTGACACCCGTAATATAGCAACACCCATAGACTACGAAGACCGCATAGCGTTGCTTGTTAGTGTCCATATGCTACTGTGGCCAAAATCGAGAAAAAACTGTCCAAATTTAGCAAAGATCAAGTACCAGGGCCTCATGAGTTACGAGGTGTCGCTGACCAGCCGGTCGGTCGGGTCGGACGCGTAAGAAGGTATGCTCGCGTATCTTAGCTGCATACTTTTGGTTTGTTTACCTGGGTGAATCAACTTTTTTTGTTTTGTTATCCTGTCCCGTTGTCCAAGGGACAACAGTGGCACAGTTTGTTTGAAGAGATGTTTTATGCCGTTCTATTAACATGCTTAGTAGGGGGCCCATTATGGACATTGGTTATAACGACCACAAAAACGCAAGTTTAATACATTTAAGCACCATAAAATCAGTATTTCAATGAACTTTTGTCCCCTGCACAACTAATCGTAACCATGGCAACGAGTGACGCTATAAAGTTCTTCTCCCACCTATATGATTATACTAGTTAACATATTATTTTTGTTGACTCATAGGAAAAATATTGTATGCTCATGGCGTATTTATTTCCAATTCCGACGCCTACGGCTCCGGCTCACATTGTGCTCAAGCCACTCGACTTTTTTTACCCTTATACAACGACAAATAAAATTAAGAAGACCAAGAGTGGTCACTCCATACAACGATTTTGTTACCAAAAATACTATTATTTTCGTAGTCTACATCTAGTGTCGAGTAGCAGTACTGAGAGTTCCGCTACTCGACGCTAGATGTCGACTACGAAAATAATAAGCGTTTTGGTACCAAAACTGATGTATACAGTGAGCACTCTATGTACTTTTTAGGGTTCCGTAGTCAACTAGGAACCCTTATAGTTTCGCCATGTCCGTCTGTCTGTCTGTCCGAGGCTTTGCTTCGTGGTCGTTAGTGCTAGAAAGCTGAAATTTGGCATGGATATATAAATCAATAAAGCCAACCAAGTCGTACAATAAAATCTAAAAATTTAATTTTTTTTAGGGTACTTCCCCTACACGTAAAGTGGGGGTGAAAATTTTTTTTTGCTTCAACCCTACAGTGTGGGATATCGTTGGAAAGGTCTTTCAAAACTAATAGGGGTCTTCAACAAACATTTCTTGATAAAGTGAATATATTCGAAGATAATTGCTCCGAAAGAAAAAAAAAATGTCCCCCACCCCCCTCTAACTTTTGAACCATAGGTCCAAAAAATATGAAAAAAATCTTGGAAATAGAGTTTAAGAAAGACATTAAATGAAAACTATAGCGGATATGATCAGTTTATCTGTTTTTGAGTTATCGCAAAAAGTTTCCCCTTCATAGTAAAAAGACGTACACCCACAGTTCATCCCTTGGTTAACAATGTACCATACTTTAAGTTCCAGTTTAGCTTATTGTGACGGAAGAGTAACTACGGAACCCTACTCTGAGCATGGCCCGACATGCTCTTGGCCGGTTTTTATTATGTCTCTATGACAATGGTTGCATAAATACTATTTCCATCGCTTGTTTTGTATGTACAAACACCTCGCTCTGCTCAGCTGCTTCCACTGTAGTTAGTGATGGGTAGGACATCAATTGAGTTTGTATGAGTACCTCATTCTCTAAAATGAGGTGTTACAATGTCTTACTTCAAATGAGGAGAGGTACTAGCACTTTAGCAGCATCGACTATTCCATCAACTCCAACGGCAGCAAACCATATTTAATGTAAATACATATTTAGGCATTGCTAAACTTCCTTTTAAATATTTACTTGGAGTGCAATTCTGGAGGTTTAAAACAGAACTTTAACAACAGAAGACATACATTTAAGAATCAAACTAAGGAGTTAAAGTACATACATCCTATTGCAACTTAATTTGATGCTTTTATGCAACTTGTTCTAATTTAGCAGTTTATTATTTTTATTGTTAGATTGTTCAGTATCAATCCTTGCTACTTGATATCATTTTAAGTTTAACATTCATATATTGAAATAAATACTAACCATAAACTACCAAACAAACAATTAACAAACTAAGGAGAACAAATCCAATATTTTTTGTACCATTATTATATAGAAATTACTAACTTACCACCTCATAATTTATTATTAATAATAGCATTGTAATATGATAACAAACGAAAGCCTCAATAACGTTCGCGCGGTAATGCCACCGGCGTGTAATATACACTTGATTTTTGTATGCAAAAGACACAAAGAAAGACCCACAGGAATATTTTATCGCGAAAACAATGTTAATATATTGTTATTTTGGTATAATTATAAGAATGGTCACTGATCACTATTTATAAAACACAACTAAAGATTACGAACAACTTTTTCGAGTTTCTCGTACTATAAATATGTCAAAATCATAAATGATCGAAATACTATACGAAGCACGTTAACAAAAAGTATTACAAATTCAAATCGTTAAAATGTACATGTTTATTTCACCTATACAAATTATATTTACTTTTTTATTAATAAACTAATGTAAAATATCATATTTTGTGTACGCCACTATATTATATTTCAATAATTTAAATAATATTTTGGTCTCTTAAACGATAATTGTTTCTAAACTAGCTTCGTAAATGCCCAGTGAGACTTGGTAGGCATTTCAATCGCTTATCAAGTAACCATTTCACTGTCCAGTCTAATTGATTCAGATTATACATGACACCAGCAATATGAGTCTTGAGGTCAGGTTATACTGGTATGCGCGTTAGTACAATAATAGCTAACAAATATGGAGGCCTACCGCGAACCACGAAGTTTTTCGTTGCGGTCGCACTTACGTATGAAATTACAAGTGCGACAGAGAGAAAAAACTTTCTTCGGTTGGTTTTTGATGACTTAGATTTTTCGCTTTTGACAAGTAACTTAGCAATGCTAGGATCAAAATGGCGTAACATGTATGTAAGCTTGCGGACGCTTACGCTTGTTTTCTTTCATGTTTCATTTTTAACGTATTTTCGATGAGGTGTTATTGAAGCACGGCGCGTGTCTGTCTCACTCCCTCTTTCGGTAAATCTAATTCATTGTTTCATTTTGAAAGGATTTTTGAGGGGATGTCACAGTGAGGCGAGTGAATGGTACAAACACAACACATTTCTCGGTGGACCTTTTGTCCTTGCAATAAGGTTTGTAATTGGGCAGTTGATAGTGTGAGCGATGAATGCGATGACGTCAATGACTCATTTCTTCATTTGAATGTCGGCGAGCACCGAGCGCCTCGCGACTCTCTTGCGAGTTGTGAGGAACGCGAGTGAGTTTGAAAGGCTGAGAGTTTTTTTTTTAAATTTGAAGTGTTTGAATGGTTTGAGCGGTAAGAGCTGTGTGTGATGCGCGCGAGTAGAGTAAATGAGTAAAATTAATTGAGGAGTGATGTATGACATTTATGCGGTGTGAAGTTCTGCGACAATTTAACTAAATGAGTGGTACAAATGAGGTGCCTCACGAGTGAGCAACTCAACACTAACTGTAGTGGCGCTAAACGAGAATACGTAAATAAAGTTCTAGTATTAATTTATGACAAACCCATCCTTGCACAGCTTGCGTCGAATCGCAGCCTTAATTTGTACTATGTATAGGACGGTGGGCCTTAGGAGAATATAGAAGTTTTCGGTCTTCTCGTTTTATTTTCACATCGTTTAATTCTCAATTTTGTTACGTTGTTAACCCTTTGACACACGATAGGCGTGGCGTTCAAAGGGTTAGACTAAGAAATGTTATAAAATGAAACATTTTGCAACACTTATCGTTTGTTACACAGAGTGGAAGACTGGTGTTTACCCCCAGCCATGCCATGTGCCATTTGTAGGGCATCGCGGTCTCTCAAGTCCCTGTCTGACATCAGCAGTGACATCATCCGGCTTGGAACTCCACCAGGGTGGACCGCGACCCCAGAGTTCCAAGACCCACAGTCCGAAGGGGATTTGGTACGAGGAAAGGAAATAATGGACGAAAACATTAAGAAAGAACTTGAAGAAATCAGATTCGAAGTCTCAGATAAAAGAGAAATGAAATCTAAAAAATCTTCAGAAAAAAATAACGTTTCTGATAATGAGGATTCAGGTATTGATGTACAAGCGAAAAAGAACCAAAATACAAACAAAGCTAAGACAGATAAGGACAGTGAGAAAGCAGGTCAGAAACATGAAAGGGACAAAGAAGACAAGAAAGCGGGACACAAAGAAGGCAAGAAAGTAGGACATAAAGATGATAGGGACAAAGAAGGCAAGAAAGTAGAACAACAAGATGAGAGGGACAAAGAAGGCAAGAAAGTAGGACATAAAGATGATAGGGACAAAGAAGACAAAAATACCGGACAGATAGATGAGGGAGACAATTGTTTAAACGTATCTATGCATATATATGTAGCCATAGTAAATCATTAACTCAGTTGCAATTACACCTGCATCGAAGAAACATGTCTTTTACTGTGTAACCTCCCCCTACATTCAAAAATGAGCTTTAACCGAAGGAACATATGGTCCAAAATCGAACCGGATCAAGTACGGGAGTGATGCAGGCGGCCGGCCGGCGAATACAATAGGGAGCGCATTCCTTAAGAGATAAGCGGAGTTGTTTACGTTGTTTAGTGAAGATTTAAGTAATGTTAAATAATTATTGATTTATAACAAACAGGAAAGTGATTGCAAGTGTGATTTACAAACTATTTGGCGTAAAGATAACTTCGTGTGTTGGAACCATTGACTTTGATACCTAGTGACAATTATCTGATTAATTATAAAGTGAATAAATAAGTGAATAAATTACTAAAATGCCTCTAATAACGCCCGAACAAACTCAATTCATTACCAAGTTAGAAGATGTGGCCGGTATGATACAAAAAACGCAATCTAACATAAAGAAGTGTCCAAAACAACGGCTAACCGAGGGTTATGTTAAACAAATAATTAAAATGCTTGATGATTATTGGATTATGTTTAAACAAGCACACAATAGTCTCATGCATTGCACACCGCGTGAACAACGAGGAGAAATCAAGTATTTTGTTGATGAAGATTATTATATTGTGGAAGACCTTTACCTCTGTTTGCAAGCCGACTTAACAGATTTATTGACCAAGTGGGAGTCTGAAAAAAGGCAATGGAATTATCTACTATGTCAACGTCGTTCCATGAAGGGCAATTACCGTTTGTAAATCTGCCAAAAATCCAATTGCCGACCTTTTCAGGGAAATATGAAGATTGGCCCACATACCAAGATTTATTCACAGCCCTCGTGCACAACACAAAATTAACAAGTGTACAAAAGTTACACTATTTAAAAACAAGTGTCTCTGGTGAAGCAGAGACATTATTGCGGCATGTACAAATAACAGAAAATAATTACACACAGGCATGGGAGTTACTTAAAAACCGTTTCGGCAACAAAAGAATGATTGTTAATTCTGTATTAAAGAAATTAGTTGGTCAGAAGAAGATTCAAACCCAGTCTTCAAATCAAATAAAACATTTACTTGATACCACTATGGAATGTATCAACAGTTTAAACAATTTAAACGTAAACACGGATTCTTGGGATCCGATAATTATCTTTCTCGTCGGACAGAAGCTGGACGCTGAGTCAGTTAAAGACTGGGAACAAACTGTACATAAGGACAGCTCAGAAGACATGCCTAAGTGGGAAGAGTTACAGAAGTTTCTGGTGGCTAAGTTTCGCACATTGGAAATGGCCGCAGCAGTTTCAGTGCCTACACGTGATAAGTCGCAAAATCCCAAAACATTTCATGTAGCTGAACAAGAAGAAGATGAAGAGAGTTTGTTCCAATGTGCTCATGCTAGCGTAGCATCACAGCATACTTGTACCTATTGTAAAGGCAAACACTATATATTCAACTGCAAGGAATTTACTAAAAACTCAGTGGAAGACAGACATGATTTTGTGAGAAAGAACCGATTGTGTTACAACTGTCTTGTTCCATACCATAATGTATTTCGATGCAAACAAAAGACGTCGTGCAGGATCTGCAGAAAAAGACATCATTCTCTTCTGCATCAAACGCGAGAAGCTAATGAAGAAGTAGCTGCTACACACCCACAATCACAACCAGAACCTGACACGAAACTTACAACTTTGCACGTTTCCAAACAACAACCGAGTCGTAAAATGTTACTGGCCACAGCCCAAGTAGCGGTAAGATCGAGCGATGGTGATACACACATACTTCGAGCTCTAATCGACCCGTGCTCAGAGGCTTCATTTGTATCAGAACGAGTTGTACAATTACTGGGTTTGCCAAGAACTAGCATCAATGGAGTAGTTTCTGGACTTGAAGAAAGTACACAAATAAATATCAAGCATATGGTCGACATTACAATTTCATCAAGATATGAAAACAAGAAGACTGTTCTAGTTTCAGCTTACGTTTTAAAGTCTGTATCCACATATTTGCCTTCGAAACATATTTCGATAGATTCTCAGGCCATTGAAACATTGAAATTGGCTGATCCTACCTATGACATACCCAGCAAGGTGGATATGTTGCTCGGCGCAGAAATCTACTGTCAAATTATTCAAGAAGGTTTATTAAAAATGAATGATGGGATAGTCGCTCAAAAAACTACTTTAGGATGGATACTAACGGGTCGAAAACAAATAAAAGCACAGAGCGACCAACACAACGTTACAACATTACACATAACAAGAATGGTGGCTGAAGACAATGATTTACTGCGAAGGTTCTGGGAGATAGAAACTGATGTGTACAAGAAAAAGAAAATACTGACAAAAGAAGAAGAAAAATGCGAAGAGATATACAAAAGAACAACTAAAAGAGATGAAAGCGGAAGATATACAGTACACTTACCATTGAAACAAAATGTTGAAGAAACTGTTAATCTATGTGGTGATACGAAACATCAGGCTATCAATCGATTTCAGAGTTTGGAAAGAAAATTTAGAAAAGACGATAAGTTAAAGCAGGAATACACAAATGTTATAAATGAGTACAAGGACATGGGACACTTGCGAAGATCAGAAACACAAAACGATGAAAATGCACTGTATCTTGCTCATTTGGCTGTTATTCGAGAGGACAAAGACACTAGTAAAGTGCGCGTAGTCTATGATGCTTCTGCTAAGGGCTCACACGGTTAGTGTTGAGTTGCTCACTCGTGAGGCACTTCATTTGTACCACTCATTTAGTTAAATTGTCGCAGAACTTCACACCGCATAAATGTCATACATCACTCCTCAATTAATTTTACTCATTTACTCGCGCGCATCACACACAGCTCTTACCACTCAAACCATTCAAACACTTCAAATTTGAAAAAAAACTCTCAGCCTTTCAAACTCACTCGCGTTCCTCACAACTCGCAAGAGAGTCGCGAGGCGCTCGGTGCTCGCCGACATTCAAATGAAGAAATGAGTCATTGACGTCATCGCATTCATCGCTCACACTATCAACTGCCCAACTACAAACCTTATTGCAAGGACAAAAGGTCCACCGAGAAATGCGTTGTGTTTGTACCTCGCCTTCGCCTCACTGTGACATCCCCTCAAAAATCCTTTCAAAATGAAACAATGAATTAGATTTACCGAAAGAGGGAGTGAGACAGACACGCGCCGTGCTTCAATAACACCTCATCGAAAATACGTTAAAAATGAAACACGAAAGAAAACAAGCGTAAGCGTCCGCAAGCTTACATACATATTACGCCATTTTGATCCTAGCATTGCTAAGTTACTTGTCAAAAGCGAAAAATCTAAGTCATCAAAGAACCTACCGAAGAAAGTTTTTTCTCTCTGTCGCACTTGTAATTTCATACGTAAGTGCGACAGCAAAGCAAAACTTCGTGGTTCGCGGTAGGCCTCCATATTTGTTAGCTATTATTGTACTAACGCGCATACCAGTATAACCTGACCTCAAGGTTCATATTGCTGGTGTCATGTATAATCTGAATCAATTAGACTGGACAGTGAAATGGTTACTTGATAAGCGATTGAAATTCCAACCAAGTCTCACTGGGCATTTACGAAGCTAGCTTAAAACAGTTATCGTTTAAGAGACCAAAATATTATTTAAATTATTGAAATATATATAGTGGCGTACACAAAATATGATATTTTACATTAGTTTATTAATAAAAAAGTAAATATAATTTGTATAGGTGAAATAAACATGTACATTTTAACGATTTGAATTTGTAATACTTTTTGTTAACGTGCTTCGTATAGTATTTCGATCATTTATGATTTTGACATATTTATAGTACGAGAAACTCGAAAAAGTTGTTCGTAATCTTTAGTTGTGTTTTATAAATAGTGATCAGTGACCATTCTTATAATTATTCCAAAATAACAATATAGTAACATTGTTTTCGCGATAAAATATACCTGTGGGTCTTTCTTTGTGTCTTTTGCATACAAAAATCAAGTGTATATTACACGCCGGTGGCATTACCGCGCGAACGTTATTGAGGCTTTCGTTTGTTATCATATTACAATGCTATTATTACTGATAAATTATGAGGTGGTAAGTTAGTAATTTCTATATAATAATAATGGTACAAAAAATATTGGATTTGTTCTCCTTAGTTTGTTAATTGTTTGTTTGGTAGTTTATGGTTAGTATTTATTTCAATATATGAATGTTAAACTTAAAATTATATCAAGTAGCAAGGATTGATACTGAACAATCTAACAATAAAAATAATAAACTGCTAAATTAGAACAAGTTTCATAAAAGCATCAAATTAAGTTGCAATAGGATGTATGTACTTTAACTCCTTAGTTTGATTCTTAAATGTATGTCTTCTGTTGTTAAAGTTCTGTTTTAAACCTCCAGAATTGCACTCCAAGTAAATATTTAAAAGGAAGTTTAGCAATGCCTAAATATGTATTTACATTAAATATGGTTTGCTGCCGTTGGAGTTGATGGAATAGTCGATGCTGCAAAAGTGCTAGTACCTCTCCTCATTTGAAGTAAGACATTGTAACACCTCATTTTAGAGAATGAGGTACTCATACAAACTCATTTTAAATTGATGTCCTACCCATCACTAGCCCCTGCCCAGGAAGAGGTGGCCACCAACACGAGACTTCTCAGGAAGTAAGTATGATAAGATCTCTGCTTGGCCTTACGGTTGACTGGTAGAGTACAGAATGCCTTTTGTACTGTAAGGTTTTCTTTTGTGCAATAAAGGTTAAATAAGTAAATTAATAAGCATATTCTGGGGATTACGGTAAATCCCGGGTTTATTTATCCCCTTCATATGATACAGGTATATACTTATAGAACCTATTTTTCCAGCTCCCGCGACCCTCCGCCGCCAAACCCGGACGTGTACGAGTTCGACAAACAGCTCTCAACTAGCCAAAATTAATACCAAACAAAAAGAAGTTGGGAACGTACTTAGTGTCAGCTTGGTACCTGAGGACGATATATATAAGAAGCGGAAGAATTTGATAGATAATCTGACGAATAGTCCAGCGCTGTTAAACAAGATTTTCAACTCCTTACCGACAGAACTTCAGAACGAGCTTGGGAGCTTGGCCACGGAGGGGACTGGGTGGGAGGAGGCTTATTTGGACGAAAAGGCGGGGACGGTCTTAAAGGCACCCACGTACTATCCTACGGCTGAGGAGTTTGAGGTAATATATTAGTGTTTATTGTATCCACTGCTGACAGAACTTCTCAATGAGCTGGGGTGCTTGGCCACGGAGGGGACTGGGCGGGAGGAGGCTTATTTGGACGAAAAGGCGGGGACGGTCTTAGAGGCACCCACATACTATCCTACGGCTGAGGAGTTTCAGGTAATGTATTAGTGTTTATTGTATCCACTGCTGAACAGAACTTCTCAATGAACTGGGGAGCTTGGCCACGGAGGGGACTGGGAGAGAAGAGGCTTCTTTAGAGGAAAAAGCAGGGGCGGTGCTTGAAGCAACCGCGTACTATCCTACGGCTGAGGAGTTTGAGGTAATGTATTAGTGTTTATTGTATCCACTGCTGAACAGAACTTCTTAATGAGCTGAGGAGCTTGGTCACTGAAGGGACTGGGAGAAAAAAGGCGTATTTGGGGAAGGCAGAGACGGTCTTAGCGGGATCTACGTATTTTCCTAAGGCTGAGAATTTAAATCTGTTTTAGAAATGCAACGGATACCGGATATGCGGCCGCTGGATCCGCCGAATATTCGGTATCCGGAAGCCGGATATCCGGCTAAAAGTTTGGTCAAAAATTAATTAAATTAGATAGCGCGCTTGCTCAAAGTTCGATGCAGGTTGCAACTTATTTATAGTTATAGGCAGCCGTTTATAAATAAGTAAACTAAATTCACATACTGCGAGAATTGAATAGCGCAAATTACAATTTTCTTCGTAAGTGTTTTGCGCGCTGCGGCGCCTGCGGGGCAGCCGCAACAGTCTCCTGGCAATTATAGCTGACAGGCTTGACAGTCAGCTTCTTGTGCACTGGACCAGGGTACACTCACTGGTAGCTACATACACATGGCTCACATGAGTGTATGTAGTTATTACTAGTATATGTGACTGGCTCCAGTTTAAACCCTAAAATATTGTAAGTTTAAACCCTAAAATATTGTAAGTTTAATTTATTTCAATAATAATTTAATATAATTTTTAGAGTAAGTCGTACTAACACTGTATGGACCAAGGTCTGAAATAAATGATTTTTATTTTATTTTATTTTATTGATTTAATATTTTCATAGCGAGTGCAGATTTATTAACTTTGTTTCGTTATTTATAAGATTTAGTAGTGTTTAGTGCATATTGTATTCATAAATATCGTGCTAAATTACTATCCGGAATCCGGCCGGATACTAAGCACTATCCGGAATCCGGCCGGATACTACGCACTATCCGGAAACCGGCCGTATTGTAAAAAATTGCCCGGATACCGAATAGTAATTGGATATTCGTTGCATCTCTAATCTGTTTATATTCGTTTCTTAACTTTATATTACATTTTCACAAGCTTAGTTAAAATTGAGTTTAAGTAACGCAACTTTTACCCTAGTCTTACATTATAATCATGTTGTTGTTGTCCTAAAGCACCCCAGAGGTGTAAAGGGCCTTCACAAGCTCGCGCCACGCCTTCCTATCTTCAGCTCGTCTTCTGGCCTCGCTCCAGCTCAACCCGACCGCTCGTAACTCTCTTAGGACGGACCGTTGCCAAGAGTGTACAGGACGCCCCGAGCCTCGGCTTCCGTCCGGTTTCCACGCGATAGCTATGGTAGCATTATTCGTTTCCCCTCTTCGAATAAATCATGTTAGATCGGTTAAAATAAATATTAGGGGCAGAGAAACACTTGTAGAGAATCGTCATACTTTTTCTATTGCGTCTTGCAAAATAAACTAAGTTTTTATCTCCACTTAACAATGTTTATTATCATGAAATTATGTGTATATGATTATTAACTTATTATTTACAGGATCCGATAAAATACTACGACAAAATCGCCCCCGAGGCCTCAAAATACGGCCTCTGCAAAATAGTTCCCCCTGAAAACTTCAAACCAACATGCACGATGAGCGACACGATCCGCTTCGCGGTCATATACCAGTACATCTCCAAGATGTTCAGCCGCTGGGGCCCCGTGTCCAGGGAGCTGGCTGCCATCAAGGCGCACCTGCGGACCCAGAGCGTCGTGTTCGCGCGGTCTCCCCTCGTGAGTACACCCTCTACCCGCAGGCGACATGATCCAACTCGAAGGCAACTCCTCTGGAGTTGCAGGCGTACATAGGCTGCGGAGACTGCTTCCCATCAGGCGGGCCGTATGCTTGTTTGCCACCGACGTAGTATAAAAGAGTACACCCTCTACCCGCAGGCGACATGACCCAAGTATCTCCTAGGAATAGTTCCCCCGGACGACTTCAGACATGAGCGACACGGTCATATACCAGTACATCTCCAAGATGTACAGCCGCTGGGCCCCCTTGCCCTGGAGACCCAGAGCGTCGTTGGTAAATAAAAATAAATAAGCTTTTGGCAAAATTTCATTTTTGGTACAAGCTTTTATCGCTGACTGTACTTTTTTTTCCACAGGCAACTAATACAATAGACAATTCTAAGAACCCCAAACACACTTAGGTTGCGTTGTTTTATCACAAAGTTCTTAAGGCCACCTCTTGTGTGCCAAAAGTATGCTACATTGGGTTCGGTTCCGGGCGCGTATGAAGGTATGCTCGTGTATCTTAGCTATATACTTTTGGTTTGTTTACCTATATGATTCTAGTATTATTCTAGTATTATTTTTGTTTTTGACTCCTAGGAAAAGCATTGTATGCAACGTTGTATAAATAGTGCAAAAAATGCTCGTGGCGTATTCCTTTACAATGTTCGCCTACGCCTTCGGCTCCGGCTCGCATTGTAACTCACGCCACTCGCCTTTTTTGACCCTTCTTATACAACTGTTGCATAAAATACTATTTCGAGCAAGTGTGATTAAAAACCTGTTACTGTTTTAGTTGGACGGCAGCGAAGTGAACCTCCCCAGGCTATACCACGCCGTGGAACGCAACGGCGGTCTCAGCAACGTCATACAACGCATGCGGTGGGGCCGCGTCGCCGACGAGATGAAGCTGACCAAGTTGCAGCACCCGGAGCGCAAGCTGGACCCCATATACATGCGATATCTGCTGCCCTACGCCACGTTGTCCGATCGTAAGTTATTAAGATAATCAATCATTTATTTCATATAATGCAAAATGTGAACCTTGAATGTATGAGAACAGTAGTTGTTTTACCAGGGGGTTGTGTTTAACCGCTCGTGCTAATATTGATACCCGAGTAAGGGGAAGATTTCAAAATCGAATCTAGAGCGTTGTGAGGGTTTCAAGGCACGTGTGTTAAACAAACTTTGCTTTACCACCACACCAACGCAAGGAAAATACTACTCGTAACTGTAAACCATCATACGAAATCAATCCAAAGTGAACGTCATTAAATATTTATCATTTAAATTTATCATTTAAAAGTCAATTCTACCAGCCAACATAAGAAAACAACCGCAAAATTTAAATTAAATTACTTTGCAACACATGTGGATAGAATCCAACTTTCTTATCCGTTTTTGAATAATTAAGAGAGCTTTTACGACCTATTGTGGTGAAAATAATCTTTAAACCGAGCCCAAACTACTGTTTCATTAGCAAGTAGCAATTTTTAAGCTCTTTTTCCATTCACAGAGGAACGCCAAAGTATAATGGCGGAAGTGGAAAAATGCTGGACCACCAAGTACCAGAAGATGCTAGAACGGGCCCGCAATCCCTTCCAGCGTCAGAACCGGATGCTGGGCACCGAGTGCGAGTCGGAATCTGACGACGAAGGAGAGGATGGAAACACAGCTGGTGCGCTCCAAGAGGCAGAGGACTGCATAGTGCAGGGGCGCACAATGAACCTCGTCACATTCAAAAAAGTAAGTCAGAATCTGTCGACGAAGTGGAAGATGGCTACACAGCTGGTGCGCTACATGAGGCTGAGGACTGCATAGTGCAGGGGCGCACAATGAACCTCGTCACATTCAAAAAAGTAAGTCAGAATCTGTCGACGAAGTGGAAGATGGCTACACAGCTGGTGCGCTACATGAGGCTGAGGACTGCATAGTGCAGGCGCGGACCATGAACCTCGTCACATTCAAGAAGGTAAGTCAGAATCTGACGACGAAGTGGAAGATGGCAACACAGCTGGTGCGCTACATGAGGCTGAGGACTGCATAGTGCAGGGGCGGACCATGAATCTCGTCACATTCAAGAAGGTAAGTCAGAAACTGACGACGAAGGGGAAGATGGCAACACAGCTGGTGCGCTACATGAGGCTGTGAACTGCATAGTGCAGGGGCGGTCCATGAACCTCGTCACATTCAAGAAGGTAAGTCAGAAACTGACGAAGAAGGGGAAGATGGCAACACAGCTGGTGCGCTACATGAGGCTGAGGACTGCATAGTGCAGGGGCGGACCATGAACCTCGTCACATTCAAAAAAGTAAGTCAGAATCTGTCGGCGAAGTGGAAGATGGCAACACAGCTGGTGCGCTACATGACGCTGAGGACTGCATAGTGCAGGGGCGGTCCATGAACCTCGTCACATTCAAGAAGGTAAGTCAGAAACTGACGACGAAGGGGAAGATGGCAACACAGCTGGTGCGCTACATGACGCTGAGGACTGCATAGTGCAGGGGCGGTCCATGAACCTCGTCACATTCAAGAAGGTAAGTCAGAAAGTGACGACGAAGGGGAAGATGGCAACACAGCTGGTGCGCTACATGACGCTGAGGACTGCATAGTGCAGGGGCGGTCTATGAACCTCGTCACATTCAAGAAGGTAAGTCAGAAAGTGACGACGAAGGGGAAGATGGCAACACAGCTGGTGCGCTACATGAGGCTGAGGACTGCATAGTGCAGGGGCGGTCCATGAACCTCGTCACATTCAAGAAGGTAAGTCAGAAAGTGACGACGAGGGGGAAGATGGCAACACAGCTGGTGCCCTACATGACGCTGAGGACTGCATAGTGCAGGGGCGGTCTATGAACCTCGTCACATTCAAGAAGGTAAGTCAGAAACTGACGACGAAGGGGAAGATGGCAACACAGCTGGTGCGCTACATGAGGCTGAGGACTGCATAGTGCAGGGGCGGACCATGAAACTCGTCACATTCAAAAAAGTAAGTCAGAATCTGTCGACGAAGTGGAAGATGGCAACACAGCTGGTGCGCTACATGAGGCTGAGGACTGCATAGTGCAGGGGCGGACCATGAACCTCGTCACATTCAAGAAGGTAAGTCAGAATCTGACGACGAAGAGAAAAATGTGGGAACTCAGCTGGTGCGCTACATGACGCTGAGGACTGCATAGTGCAGGGGCGGTCCATGAACCTCGTCACATTCAAGAAGGTAAGTCAGAATCTGATGACGAAGGGGAAAATGTGGGAACTCAGCTGGTGCGCTACATGGGACTGAGGACAAATAAACACACCCAAAAAAATCGATAGTTAGTACATAATCGAACTATTTTTTTAACTAATATAAATGAAAATACAGGTCTGTTAACTAAAGCTGGCGCGTTCACAGTACTCACACTTATGCAATTTCACTATACAGCATGTTTAAAAATAAACCTCCAAATACAACACAGCGCCGCGCGTCGATCACACGTGACTGACTGACACTAACATTTACAATAACATCATGCTGTATTTATAAACAGTAGCAAAAGAAAAACAATAACTGTCTCCTTCACGCTCATAAGATAGACCGCGCGCGAGAGAGACGGGCAGACTTTTCATGTTGCGTATGCAGTGCGACGTCACGCCGCGCGCTTATTCACAGACACTACACAAGCGCAATGTGTAAATGTGTTGATCGCGCCAGCTTTAGTTAACAGACCTGTAATAATAAAAACAGTTTACTATTAAATATTTTTAACAAAATACATAATGGATATATACAGAGGATTACTATAACTAGCTTAAATCTAAAATAGGCCCTTGAGGCATTGTACCTAGGATGCTGGTGGCATTTCCTCGTTGTATCGCAATACTGATAAGTTGTGCGAGGAAGCCGCCAGCTCTTCGGCCACCTCACCAATTACGTCAACCAGACGTTTCGCTTGTGCGCGCTGGGACCCCATTATTCAAATTGTTAACAAATTTGAAAAAAGTGTTTACATACATACATTTCTTATGGGACCGTCTGCAATTATCGGGGGTTCTTATATTAGCGAGAATCCTGACGTATTTTTCAATAATAATCAGACATAGAACTTATTGTGGCAAAAACGAGTGCTTGAGAAAATGAAACATCGACAAATATGTTATAGATAAGTCAGTCATAGATTAATAATTTCAAGAATGCAAATCAATTATAAATCGGACCATAATTTCTTTAATACATATATTAAGTATTTAAAAATAAAAACGTTAAATGTAGAATACTGTGCCAAAAAATAAGAAACTACCAATTGGCTGTATCAAAGAAGATATCGAACGTGCTGTGTATTTTGCGGTAGCTATCTTTTTATACAATGTTTAAAATATATTTTCTGCCCTCCGGGCGGACTTTGCTCCCGCTGCGCTAAACGAAGTTGCCGCTTTCCGCCTCCGTCTAGCAGAACAATAGTATGCGCACCACGGCAGGAAACGTAGGACATTCCATCCCGCGTGTTTGTCACCCACGCCTTCGGCTCGGGTAACAATTTTACACGCGGCACGCAATTTCCTACTTTTCCTCCCTTGGGACACAAATAACTAATAACGCTAAGGTAACATCGATAATAGAAATGTCGATATTTGATTTTGTCAATCACTTTATTTTGCCACAATAACTTCTATGTATGGTAATAATCATTCAAAACGGATACGGTCTTCACTGTAGAAAAGATACACTGATTGAGTAGGATGTTATATCTTTTGACGTAATGACTCTTTGTTGCCATAATACAATAGAATAAAAACAGTAGATTGTTAAACAGTGTGTGGAAAGTGAACCATATCACCCGAGATATTTTCGAGGGTGAGATGGTTACTTTTACCCGAGTTAAACACTCTACTTTTCATTTCGACTATGAGGAAAGTCAAACACAAACAAGAAATGTAGGTTATGAGTTATGACTGAAATTGGCGCCATTTACATTTTGATCGGAAAAAATCTAAAACCATAGACAATCCGATCTTAAATTGGGATGTGTCTGAAACGGCCTTCATGAATACGCGCCTTAAAAAAGTGAAACTGAATGAATGAATGAATGAATGTAATGTAATGATAATATTTTAAACATTCATATTGATTTATTAACAAATATTTAGGTTTATTTCATACATTTAAATATAAAATACAAGTAGTGTAATTTTTTGATAATGCAATTGACATTTAATTTCGATAATACTTTGTAGGAAAATGCGGAAGCTAATTTGAGAGCTTTCAACTGAATAATATGGCTTATATGGCTGTTAGCCGTTGCTCGAATTACAAATTTTAAAAAAATACTTTCCACCCTAGGGTGGGAAATGCAATTTTCCACCCGGCTATTAGCCTATGAAAGGTGAACTTTCCGATTAGGAGAGATTAATAGTACATTGTGCAACTAGGGGGTAAGTGAAATTTTGGATACGAGAGAATTTAAGACCCGAGTTTGCAATATTCTTACCCTCGGAGTTACACACAATGTTTTTCATCACACTTGCGAAGAAAAAACTAAATTTTAAGCGAAATAATTCTTAAATACGGTGACATATCAAACATTCGTCCGCCATTTTATAATTTCTTGACATATAATTTCTTTGACGACCGGTCTGGCCTAGTGGGTAGTGACCCTGCCTATGAAGCCGATGGTCCCGGGTTCAAATCCTGGTAAGGGCATTTATTCGTGTGATGAGCATGGATATTTGTTCCTGAGTCATGGGTGTTTTCTATGTATTTAAGTATTTATAAATATTTATATATTATATATATCGTTGTCTAAGTGCCCTCAACACAAGCCTTATTGAGCTTACTGTGGGACTTAGTCAATTTGTGTAATAATGTCCTATAATATTTATTTATTTATTTATTTATTATTTGACAGGTGAGGCACAGACCTATTCGGCATTCAGCCACAATTGAAAATTATGTAAAAATATTTTAAACGGCTGTTAAATTAATAAAAATTAAATAATTTTAAACATAAACAAAAATGTTAAATTATAAACGTCAGTATTTTAAAAGTAAAACTCATTTATGCTACTCTGTTTGTTTGAATAAGTGACATAATTAAATAAAAAATCTATAACTCCCTAGGGAGTTGTAGCTTTTTTTCACAATACATAACTCCCGCGGGAATAAAATAAGCCTTTGTCCTTCAGCACACCTGCATGAAATAAGATCTCTTTCGAGCAAGTGTGATGAAATAGTACATTACGATACAAGTGCGAAAAATAGGAAATTCGAAACGAGTGGCGATAAATTAAAACACGACCGAAGGGAGTGTTTTAAATCGACACGAGTTGCGAATTACCTATTCGCACATGTATCGTACAACGTTTTACAGTACATATGGCCCTTTAAATGTTCGACACAGTAACGTAATATGCTACTTCTCGCACTAGTGCTATAAAGTAGCCCCATATGTACTGTAAAATAAATAATGTGATCATATTTGCGAGCATATCGGAGTAAATAATATTATAATAAATAAATCTTCTCTGCTGGTGTCCGGGCGATATAGCCGTGACGATGTGCGCTCGCTAGGTGGGCTCTTTGGCGTAGACGGGGGTCTGTAGCTCTGTATAAAGACTAGCCCAGCGGGTTGTCCGGCATCAGTTCACGAG
Source organism: Cydia pomonella (assembly GCF_033807575.1). Lineage (NCBI taxonomy): Eukaryota > Metazoa > Arthropoda > Insecta > Lepidoptera > Tortricidae > Cydia > Cydia pomonella. The sequence continues at coordinate 60,491 of NW_026907890.1, forward strand.
CGCCCACCTGGTGGGTTCCTGGCAGTGTCAGCATTCGAACCCTCGACCTCCTCACAGGTCCTGGCGCGGAACCCGAACAACGTGCTCCGCTACCTCGGCCCAGTGCTGGGCGTGACTGTGCCCACGCTCCACCTCAGCATGCTGTTCAGCACCTCGTGCTGGCACCGCGACCCCCACGGCCTGCCCTGGACCGAGTACATGCACAGCGGGGCCGAGAAGATATGGTGCGTGCACTTGTGTGTGTGTGTGTGTGTGTGTTTGTGTGCGTGTGTGTGTGTGTGCGTGCGTGCGTGCGTGCGTGCGTGCGTGCGCGTGGTAATGTTTATAGCAAATAAAATATTCTTATTCTGTATCAACTATAGTAGGTAGTGACTGCCATATATACTTTGTATCTTTAGGTATTTAAATAAAAGTAACCTAACTATTCTAATCAAAATTAATTTCAATTGGAAGAAACGTAGGTAGGTTACATATTTTAAAATATTTGTATGTATTTATTTATATATGTAGTTAGGTATGTCTTCTTCTTATGGTGCCATATCCTATCGGATGTCGGCGATCATCATGCGAAAGTTTTCTCTAATCTTTGCCGTTCTAGAAAGAGTGGCGGCGTTCTTTTTTTTTTTTTTTTATTCTTTTATTATTTAGGGACTTACAATCCTTAATGATTATGTCAGCCCCATCGTACCTTAATCAATATTACAGTCAATATTTATGTTATAGTCTTATATCTACTTAAATAGTCTAACACAAATAAATAAATTTGTTTGGCCGCAACTGACGAAGGCTCTGCCAAAATACACTGGAATCCACCCATATCCAACCTATTCAGACTGAGTAAGCGAAACAGAGCTAATCTTTCGCCTTCATTCCGTACACATTCCGTCAAAACATGCTGAACGTCTTCTATTTTATTGCAGGCCTCACAGTTTGGCGATGGTTCTTTTTTCATCAAGTAAGCAAACTTGTTAAGCGGAATGTGTCCAGAACGTAACCTTAAAGCTATCTTAATTAATTTCCTACTTAAATCTGCTTTTGTGAACCAAGGTATATGAGGAGGTTCACATTGCATAGTTTTGTACCACACACCTTTCTCCTTGCAACGTTCGTCAAAATGTTCCTTCCAGGTACATCGTGTTTTTCTACTATATATATGTAGTTTTTCTGTAAACTCTGGAGTAACATATACCTCCGCCCCTCTCGTGCAGGCAGCTTTGGCTAACTTGTCAACCTCGTCATTACCTCTTAATCCTATATGTGAGGGAATCCACTGCAATCTCAGCACCATATCGGCAGGTATTCTTCTTAATTTCTGTAGCACTGTGTACGCTAGCGCTGTGCCTCTGGTGCCAGAGGTGCAGCGAGCTACATGCTGCAAGGCACTTTTGCTATCTGTCAATACAACTTTTGTAAGTTTTGAACTAACTGCATATGATATGGCTTCTGAGATGGCAAATAGTTCAGCCGACATAATACATATTTCTGACGTTATTTTATAAGAGTTGTTTACATTACATATCGGGTCATGGTACGCAGCTCCTAAATTGCTTTCGCTTTTGGACCCATCTGTATAGATTGTGTGCCAATGCTTGTATTTTTCACTTAATTCACATGAGACGATATTCCTAAGATCACAAGGGTAGTATGTATTTTTCGGATGCTTAGCTACACCTAAATCTGTGATAATTGCATCTTTGACATCTATATTTGAGACCCAGGTTTCTAAACAAAACATCTTAAGAGGATTCGACATAGATATCCTTTCATCTTTAATATCATGGTAGACAGTCATTAGAAGTGGAGTTTTCTTTTTCCTCCAGTACCGATTCTGAGATGAAACGTCTAGCAACATTAAAAGTTCTACAGTATTGTTCTTTGTCCATGTTAGACACTTTAAACAATATTTATAAGCTAAAAAGGATCTGCGTAAATATAGGGGTAGTAGACAAAGCTCACTTTCCATCACGTGAATTGGCGTTGATTTAATAAAACCGCCAATTATTCTTAACGCTTGATTTTGAAGCCTGTCTAACTTTATTACATGTGACTCAGCACTACAATCATAAAGGAAACATGCATAGTCCAGTCTACTTCTGATTAAAGCTATGTATAACCTTCTCAAATGTGACGGGTGAACTCCCCATGACGGTCCTGTCAAAACTTTAAATATGTTCAAGTACTTAGAAATGTTCACCCTCATCTCATTTATATGTAAACTAAATAATAAAGCCTTATCTAACCAGAATCCTAGGTATTTAACTTTGTCCACTGTACGAATCGGGTTATTATTATGTTTCAAATCGATCGACTGTACTTTGCGTCCACGAGTAAATAAACAAACTTTAGTTTTGCTAGCTGATATCTCTAAACCTAATTGTTCAAACATCTTTGTAGTCTCATTAAGTGAATTCTGGACCAGAAAAATACTCTCGCTTAAACTGTGAGATTTTTTTGTATATGACAAAGTCATCTGCATATTGTGATAACATTACGTTTTTAGTTAGTTTTGCTATTCTATGTGTGACTATATTGAATAACAATGGGGATATAGGATCACCCTGAGCCAGGCCCCTACTACACCATCTGACAAACCTATCTGTGGTCTCACCTTTTATTTTCAGTTTTCTATTACTCAGGAACTCCCATAAGTAGGTACAAAGTTTAGAGCCAACAGATAAATTATCTAATGTGGAAACCACTTTTTCTATAAGAACATTGTTATAAGCACTGTCTATATCTAAAAAGCATGCTAGGGTTGGCATCCTCTCTGAGAATCCCAGTTGTATATATGTGGTTAAGCGAACCAAGGAATCTATACAAGATTGGCCTCTTCTAAAACCCGTTACAGACTCAGCAAATATTTTATTTTTCTCTACGTACCATTCTAACCGTTTAGCAAGCATAACATGAAAAATTTTACATATGCACGAGATTAAAGATATAGGACGTAACTTAGTCTCAGAATTATTGTGGTTTCCGGGCTTGGGAATAGGCACTACCTGCACACTACGCCATTGTTCGGGTACGGCTGACTCCTTAAACATAAGATTATATAATTTTAGCAAATATTTTTTGGCACTCAAGGGCAGGTTGAATATCATAGAATAGGTTATTTCGTCTTCACCAGGAGCAGTATCTTTCTTTTTTAGACAGCATAATAATTCATGAATTTTAAATTCTTGTTCTAACTGTGCATTTACGGAATAGAAAATTGGTTTAGGAGTTGTTACGGAGTCGGGTGCTAAACAACATAGTAACTCGTTCTTTTTGTCATCAGAAACAGCTAATGAATTGGCCCTGACGCCTTTCAACCATCGCATCTTCTTCCATACCTCTGACGAGGTGGTAGACTCGCTTAGATCATCGCAAAATTGGTGCCACCCTTTAGCTTTAGCTTCACTTATTAGTTTTTTGCTCTCAAGGTTTATTTTTTCAAATATATTTAAGTTTTGTGGGGTGGGATTTTTTCTAAATGTTTTCAATGCTAAACGTCTTTGTGCAACTTTCATTGACAACTCTGGACACCAATAGTGCTTTGGCGTAAATCTTTGTATAGGGCCCCTGTACAATTTGATTCTTGGAATGTGTTTATTCGCGGACTCATTGATAAGTGCTAGAAATGAATCGTATAATGCTTGTAAGTCCGCAGTAGCACTAAACTGACTTGGTAGATGTTGCGCGATGTACTCACGGTACGCCATCCAGTCTGCATTTTTAAAATTACGTCTAGAAGACATGGAAGACATGGTTGAATTATATTGCACAAAGAAATTTATCATCAGGTGGTCACTACCTAAACTTTCATGAGTTACTTTCCAATTAAAATAAATGGCAATATCAGAAGATACAAATGTAACATCAGGTGCAGATTCTTGTAGTACATTGTTGACTAATTTTATTCTAGTGGGACTGCCGTCATTAAGTGGGATAAATGCGTGATCCAATGATGAGTCCGCTAGTTGTATGCCTCTGGTGTCATTTTTATGAGACCAATTCGTGTGATGTCCGTTTAGGTCACCCGCTACCAATGTTAGCTTAGTAAATCTCGAGAAAATGCCATCCCAGTCTTCACGCCTAGTTCGTACAGATGATGGACAATATATGGACAGTATATTTTCTAAATACTTACAGTTCAAGATTTTTACATGCAATACTTCAATTCCTGGGTTATCACTAATATATGAGCTTACATGTGACGGAATGGATTTATGCACAATTATAGCTACACCTCCATAGGTATCATCTCGGTCACAACGATACACATTATATCCACTAAATTTGATCTCGGTACCAGTCTCTAACCAAGTTTCACTTAATATAGCTATATGTACTTTCTCCTGATTTAAAATAGTTTCGAACTGTAAACGTTTAGGTCGTATACTTGTGCGTTCCACTGTATTATATTAAGCTTCGACTTTTTATCCATGGCAGAAACTAGAAATTATACCCCTAAGCAAGTCCCCATTTCTAAAAGTGTTTAGAACAAAATTAGTCACGCCTTCCATAATTAACTGAAGCACAAGGTTTATCTTTTCTTCTACAGTTGAGTCAGACATAAAAATTTGTTTGGCTCTAATCCAAAACACAGCCCATGAAATCGACTCTCTTCTCTCACTACGGCTTTGTTGTGACACAGAATCCTCTTCTGTTGTCATATAGGATTCGTGGTTTTCTTCTCTTTCTATTTCTCCTTCTGCTTTGCTCTTTTGGGTTTGAGGTCTTTTCGGCTCCTTACTTGTAGATTTCTTGGGTTTCAAGTTTGACTTACTTTTATGGCTCTTCACTGCATTATCTTCTTCTTCATTAACATCCTGGACCATTTCTGAGTCCATATTCTGTCTAGTTCCAGTTTTCAGTGCGTTCCGGTAACCACTAGAACCAGCGCTGGCTAGCTCTGGCACCTTACTGCATTCGTTGACTAATATTGTTTCGACTGTCTTGGCACTTTCCTGTGGCAAATTTTGTTTCTCCTTCAATAGTGTATCTAACGCTACTCGGTACGTGCAATTATTCTCAGTCATTATTCTTCTGATTCTTCGCTCTTTGAGATATGCCGGACAGCATTTGTTAAGCGCCATGTGGTCCCCTTTACAATTGACACATTTGAAGACAGTGATTTCGCAATTTTCATGGTCACCTCCACATTTAGGACATATTTTCTTCTTACTTGGACAATGTCTAACAAGATGGCCGAACTTCCAGCAACCCGAGCACTGAGTGACTGAAAAATAGTTTAGTTCCACCTTTATCCCACAGCCATATGCACGAACATACGGGGGTAAGGTTGAAGACTGAAAACAAACTCTCATGGTCTCACTGTCAACCCATTTTCCTGTTTCGTCAAGGCGCTTCAGTCTCTTTGCCGAAACTATTTTATAAATGCACTCAAAATTGTTCACTACTTCCTCCTCCGTTACGTCAAAATCTATTTGTCTCAATATTCCATAGGACAGCCTTACCTCGCTCGTCAGCTGACATCTATATCCAGATTCATTAAATTTTGCCGACGTAAGAAGTTTATTCGCGTCATTCCTGTTATTAAATTTAATCAGAACCTTGCACTGATTTTTAAACGATATTTTCTGAACGTTTTGAATGCCTTCGGATCTCAGCAACTTAGCCAGACCGATTTGTTTAGGTAAATTGTCCTTAGACGTAAGACAAACCTCACATTCCTCTAAGGTCGGTTGAATGCTACCATTTTCCCCCGATGTAGGCGGACCAAGGTCAGAAGACAAACGTCGAATCAGTCGTTTTGCCCTCCTTCTTCCTTCCACTAACGTAAAACCACCCTCCCCGTCATTCTCATCTGTGTCGTCACTACCGTTTCTTGGCCTCTTTTCCACGCGTAATATCGGTAATTGCACCATATCTGAACTTCCCTCTCTATTCCAATCGTTCAACATTTCTTCATCCTCCGGGCGTTCTACTATATCTTCATTCCTGTCGTCAAGCTCACCATACTTATTAACCTATCGAATGAGCTAATGGTTTTACGGATACTGGAAAGCGATATGTAAATGTACTACATACCTATACGAGGCCTGGATGTTAGTGAGATGACGATATGAGTTGTGCTGGTGTCCGACTTTATTACCTACATATAACATGAGTATCACATGATTATCCACCTGGTTTCTTGAGCTTAATAGTCGCCTCCAAACCTCCCCTTATAGCGACCCCTTTCCTCACACAAAGTTTACCTTAAGTTCATATTAGCCTCACTGGATCACTGTTCACTCTGAGTACTGATAACGTTGGTCACAATATACTAGAGACACATCATTATTCTAATAACACCATAAGAACGTTCTTGACTTGATCTAAAAGCAAATATCACTGCCGCGTCGATCTGTTCGCACACAACCTCCTTTTTCCTACTGTCGTTCTCATCTACCCTCTCACCTTCCCTCAAAAAATCCCAATAACCTCGAAGCGGTTACTTAAGTTAAACGTGACTACTAGCGCCATCTACTCCATGACGTTGGCAAATATTAGCGGGTTCGCAATACGTTGGCGACACTCCCGCCCAGAAAGAAAATGCTACTCTTAATTGAAATTAGATGTCTATAGGCAAACATATAAATAAATCAACAACTAGATAATAAGAACACTTGTGAATAACAATGTGTTTTCTCGAACCGCATGGTTCACCCTTTGCGTCGTGAATCGGCACGGCCTGAGACTTTGTGCAATTTCTGATGACGTTACAGAAATGTGCTGAGACACTGCGTTTCTGAGATCGATCCAATCGTGCATCTGGTCTGAGTTGAGTTGTGATTGTGAGTGATCTGTCTTGAGCTGATAAAGAACAGGATTCTGAGTCTGGTCTGAGCATTCATCAATGTTTGTGCTGAGCCAAATAATAACAGGATCCTAAGACTGATCTGAATACTGATCAATTTCCGTGCTAAACTGATTGAAAGCAGGATTCTGAAACTGGTGTGAGCGTCCATCGATGTCTGAGCTAAGCTGAGTGGGATCACGGCTGCGACCTGTCATATTTGGTCCATTACTGGTCTCTCCGTCAACCCATGACCAATGTTATTTCTTACACTCCAGCGCGTACGGTTCTCGATTGCTCCGAGCAGTCTCTAGTTGCAATTTAGGTCACGAGAAGAGACCGCGTCATGCGGCCCATGTGTCAGAGAGTGGCAATGCGATCTGATATCAAATATCGGTATTATTAAACAGTGAGAGCTCCGTTCGCGATAGGTTTATCCCATCTGTAACTACCATCTGTGATTCGCTCTGTCACTTTGTCACTTTGCTCTTTTGACATCGTTATTAACATAATAACCTATTTCACCACTTCAAGTGTCACAACTATTACTACAGCAGACGTAAACAACTGTAACTGTTTTGAACACTGCGACGACCGCGAGAACGAAAAGAACATACGTTTTTTATATGCAATGATAGTTACCACACAGACAAATGCGGCCATCTTATCCGAACGGGTGTATGTAACCTAAATTCCCACTACTTCTCTTTACTGAATATTACTCGCAGTAATCTACTATGTTAAGTATTCGCTTTAAATCTATTCGCTTATCCATTAAGGCCACTGTTGACATGTCCATCTCTGGGTGCACCCACTTCATGTCCGGCAGCCCTCCCCAGCCAAGGGAGAATCACGCTATTTTTATATAATCACAAATCAGAATGTAAAATAGAATCTATTTACAACTCGACCACACTCCTTTTTTTATGCTATTTGGACATTCAACAGACTTGTCAAATCAGGCTCCCACTTCGAACCGTCAAATCCAAAACAAGTGATGTGATATTCAAGGCACCTTTTCTTACCGTTCATTTCGATTTATCAAGCAGATATTGAGTCAAAATGAACTCTGTTTTTTTTGTTTGCAAAGTGGTTTTTATTCTTCTTATCATTCTCTGGTGCGTTTATATCGCGCCTGGTGTGAAATAATCTAGTTTAAATATGTTGGGACAGTCAAGTTGTCAGCAACAGTTTTAAAAGTATTATATCGCGTCCGTGATTTTATTCACGTCGATTTACGCATAAACATTTTTGCCACACTTTATTCTGTCTAAATTGAGCTACACTGATACCGCCTTTGGGGGGTGGATGCTGGCGAGTACCTCGGTATTAATTCAACGCATTCAAAATGCTTTTCTTTTCTGTTTCTTGCCGTTCTCACATCACACCATTTTTAAACCGTTATAACCTATTAAATATGTCTGCCAGACCTACCTTACACTTTGCATCATTGCTTTTTGGAGTCATTCGCGATTAACAGCCGTCTTATCTATTTGAAAAACTTAAGATTTCGAAGGGTCATATACGTGGTGTCCTCAGGCTTAACGGCACGCAACACAGTAAGTCCGCTTTTCGTGGCAGCTTTCGATATGTTTACTCTTTGATTACATCCCCGTGCACATGCATCAGTCCTGCTAAGGATGGTAGAAACAGCAATACATATACTGTACATCCGAGGTACCGATCCATCTTCCTCATTCCGATCAGATCTTAAATTAAGCAAAATATCGCCAGCCTTCCGCACCACAGTGTTTTAACTGCTGTGTCCATCAAATTGACCCAATCTGTTTCTTTTATTCACGAATAATCACTTCACAACTTTAACAACCATGCGAGACATATAGATGGGTACTCAGTAGCAAATTCTCAACGTGTGCCAATTAATAAAGAATACAGTGGGTGCGGCGTCTGTATACTCTTTAAGGCTTTGCGCTTTATTGACTTCGCATTCGCAAAGGCTTTTGATTTCTTTAACTGGAGTTAAATGTTCAGAGTTATGAGAAATGGGGATACCGTAACACGTAATCCTTTTATAGTTGAACGAGGAGTGCAACTGTTCACTGAGATCTGTGAATAGACAATGAGTATAGGAAGGTTGTGAGGGTGATGTCCAAGTTGGTGGCCAACTAATCAATAAACTCAGTTTTGCAGATGACATGACTATATTAGGTTAAGTGTCCGTGGAAAATGAATTTCGGTTCTGCTACAAAAGATTGGGTATGCCAGTAATGAGTCCATTTTCAGGATGCAGATCCATACCTTATGATCAATAGAAATGAGACGAAGATGATGCATGTCGATCTTCCTTGTAAAATTAAGAGAATCAATGAATTGCACGATCTTGAGGCAAGTTGTTGGTTTACTTGGTATTTTAAATAAGTGATGATGGCATCTGCGACTAAAAGGTGATCAGAAGAGCTCATGTGGCCAAAGCTGCGGTGAAACGACTCGCCAGGATATGCATATGGAATAACATAAAACAAGGATCAGACTAATGCGGGCGCCTTGGTTTCTCGATCATATTCTTTACATGTCCGAAACCTAGACCATTGAAACTGAAACCCATCATAGGACAGATGCATTTGAGATATGATGCTGGCGAAGAAAGCTTGAACGTTACTACGGTGCAACTGCTTCAACTCTTGACAAACTCGACATCACCGAGGTTATCCACTGTTAGTACCCATAGCGTTCTTAGTTTCTTCGGCTATCGAGGCCGAACCAAGAAAGGAAGAGCCAAGGAAGCGTAGGGATGGACGTATGGTCACACGTCGTTGGGCGAACAGAATAACATTAAAGATAAATCCACATTACAGGCTAGCATACACCGCCCAAGAAAGAGCGGCTTCGAGTGCACTGGTGAAGAACCACACAGGACAGGTGTCCACAGTGACTTATGACGATACGGCAACGAATAAGACTTTGATAAATCTGTCTTGTGACTATTGCTACTGTAGGAGTCGTACATAAAACAATTAAGGCTCCTCTTCCCGCAAAATACCGTAAAACTAAGTTATTCAGAACCATATTTTATATTAAACATTGATACTTTCTGAGCAGCAAAAAACATATAACAATCTACAAGATATGACCAACGATATATTTTTCTGGAAATCTATTTTAATTTACACAACTATATTTCTTTCAGTTAGATCGGTATTACTTCTGCAAAAATATGGAACTTTACAATCATTCTCACAAGACACTATAAAATGATTTGGTTTTCTTGCTTTTTGCAATTTCATAAAACTATGCCTCAATTTCTAAAAACAATAAGCCTAAATTCCGCCTAGATTCCTACCATTACCCCCCTCTGCGGAGGCAGTGCGAGGCAAGTCGTATTGCTAGACGGACCTGTGCTGCATTGCACGCGCGAGCAAGCGATATTCTATTTCGAACGCATAGCTCTGCGCGCTCGATCTTTTGCAGTGGGTGGTGCGGTGAGGGGTATAAAGCTCCGCCCACACGCGCGAGGTCATTGGCGTCGAGTGCAGCCTTAACACTACGATATTTCACGCCAGCTGGCGTAGCACTGGGCCGAGGTAGCGGAGCACGTTGTTCGGGTTCCGCGCCAGGACCTGTGAGGAGGTCGAGGGTTCGAATGCTGACACTGCCAGGAACCCACCAGGTGGGCGCTCGTGAACTGATGCCGGACAACCCGCTGGGCTAGTCTTTATACAGAGCTACAGACCCCCGTCTACGCCAAAGAGCCCACCTAGCGAGCGCACATCGTCACGGCTATATCGCCCGTACACCAGCAGAGAAGATTTATTTATTATAATATTATTTACTCCGATATGCTCGGAAATGTTCACCTTATTGTACTCAAATAAAAAAAAACAGTATTGTCGTGTTTTAGCGGACGGCATACAGCCAATTAATATAGCCGCGGGCCGCGTCTACACGACCCGGTCAGCGTCATTTCAAGATATAGGATAGAGTCGTGTAAGACCGACGTGTATGATCGTGCGAATACTGCTTAATAAAATCAAAGACTATATAACTTTTATATTTTTTTAAGGATCTCATGCGTGCAAATACAGCTTATATTGCACAATTATATTGAATGAGCGAATATTGAATGGTACTGAATGGCAGAATAGTTGTGCCTTTAACTTTAAAAAAATAATTAAAGAGCGAAATTGATTTTAACGTTTTTGATGTGAAGGCTCGATTTGAGTGCTGGTTCATGTTTAAATTATGATTATTTTACCTGATTTCCTCGCATGTTTGGAGAAAAGCACTATATATGCCTCGGCAGGAACAGCAATTCGTGGATTCGTCTTCTTTGTCGGACTCCGCTTCGCGTCGTCCGACAAAATCAAATCTCATCCACGAATTGCTCTTTCCCGGCCTCTGCAATAATGTACTATTATAGACATGCAACAAGTTTTTAATATCATAAATTACGAACTGGAAACTAACTTCTGTATATTTTGAAACCTATATAATGGTGTGGTGTAAAACCAATTAATACGTAAAGTAACACGAAGAATTTTAATAATTGCTTTATAGTCTCGATTAATATTAGTTGTCTGTTGATATAAAAGTACAGTCAGCGATATTTTTTTTAGAAACCTACCTTGAGATTCCCGGGGTGCGCGCCGTAGTCGGCCTGCGGGTCCTTCGGGAAACCATAACCCTCCTCTCCCGTGTCTATGGACGCCGTGTTGGCCACTGAACAAAAAAACATAAATATATTAAATTATTAACAAACTAAAGAAACACTACCCATTAATGCGTTTGAGGCATCTACCGGGTGTTTCCTGTAACACGAGCAAATAATTAAACCATATATTGTACTCCTAAAACGATATAACTTTTGATTAACAACTTTTAAAACAATATAGATCAATTAATTGCTTTTGGTAACTGTAGTTACCAACTGTCACCCTTATTATATTATAATTGTTAACGCGCCCCACTCGCGGACTCGCTGATCGGGTCCCCGCCTCCCGCGCTCGCTCCCCGCGGGCCGCCCCCGCCGGCCCGTCGCCTCATCGCGCGCCGGCGTTCATTCCTCCAGCGCTCTCGACCAGAGCGCGCGCGCACACCGCTAATCAGTGCTCGCGATACACGTACCTATTTTTTATGTAATTTAATCGCTCAGACCAATATACGGTTTTAAAGTACAATTTGGTGTCGTCTTCATCATTTACGAACCTTCGTCAACAAGTTTCGAACCGGATTCGACGTAAAGCAACTTTAAAGACGCCGTTTCGACGAGGTCCATCAAACACAAAGAAGATAGCGCGCCTGGCCGAGACTACAATCGCCATTTTTATAACATCGGAGTGAATCACCGCGAGCCAACCTAAGCTACAACTACTACAATAAAGCGAAATTTGTGAAGTCATCGTCCTGCCCGAGAATAAAGAAACAAGACATTCAAAACCAGAAAAGGGTCCCACAAACCAAGAACGGCTCCACATACCAGGAAAAGGGTTTGCAGTATTTATTTGTGAGTCGTTCCTATTTTATTTCTTATTGCGCAGGTATAATTTGACCACCTTTATTTGGTATTTATTTCTTTAATTTTCAATATTTTAATTCTCTTCTAGCTACTAAAATCACATTCCTGTTTCACGTCACCCAACTCTTAATCAGTTTACATCTTAGTTAAATCGTAATATTTTTTAAATATTCCTTTTTTTAATTTACAAGCTTTCTTATCAAGGTTAACATTCCCGTTCATATTTTGGATATTTTTATTACAGTTTCCGTAAAATTAGCTTAAAATTAGTAACCACATTTCAAGGCCTAATTAATTGTATTGCAACCATTTGTGCCAACCGTGTGCCATCATTGCTATATTTTAATATTTACTTGGAATATTTCAGAAGTCTACACGTGTTCGTATTTGTACCTACACGTAACCAAGCCGTGCCGGGGCCGGAGCTACAGCGTGCACGTGCACGTGTACACCTGCTTCCGTCGGTGTTCGCGCTTGCTTGCCTGCCTGCCTCCGCCACGCCACGCCACCATTGCCACGATTTTTGATCCTTTGGGACTAATAAACCCATGTTTGCTACCAGCTAAACTAATTTTACAATCCTTGTGGGCTAAAAATATTTCTTGGGAAGGTCAATTACCCGAGGACATCGAGGCTCAGTGGAACAATTTTGCTAAACAAATACCAGAAATAGTCGAAATTCGTATCCCGCGCAGAATAATATGTGATTTTTACGTCAAGGTCGAGCTACATGCTTTCAGCGATGCCAGTAATAAAGCTTATGCATCATGCATATACCTACGCTCAATTTCCAATACAGGACAGGTTAGTGTACATTTAGCATTAGCCAAAAGCAAAATTGCTCCACTGAAACAGAAATTAAGTACCCCACGCTTAGAATTGCTAGGGGCCCTCTTATCGATACAACTAGCAAAAAAGGTAAAAAATTCACTGCGCTTGAATATCGATTCACAGCATTTTTGGTCTGATTCAACTATAGTTCTGTGCTGGATAAAAACATGTAAACAACAATTAAAACAATTTGTCTACAATAGGATCACAGAAATCAGTAACAACTCTGACCCCATAGATTGGCACTATGTACCCACAACCTTGAACCCTGCCGACATAGGTAGTAGGGGTCAGAGCGCATCAAACCTCAAAAATTCACTTTTGTGGTGGGAAGGACCGCCCTTCCTTCATGAAACGGAAATACAATGGCCTACTCAACCTCAAAACTTAACTTTAGAAAATTTGCCTGAAGTCAAAATACAATGTCACGTTTCAACTGAACAATGCGAGGATAATTTTACCTCTAAATACTCAAACTTTTGTAAATTGCAACGTATTGTAGCATACATGAATAGATTCGTTCATAACTGTAAAAATGTAACAAACAAGAATACAGGTCCATTAAAGGTGTCAGAGCTTAATCTGTCTTTACAAATGTTGTGCAAACAAGTGCAGACTGACAAATTTAGCGAGCAACTCTCGCGTTTGCTAAATAAGCGCCCACTTTCTCACAAAGATACTCTGTTGAAATTTAATCCATTTGTAGATACTTTCGGAATTATGCGAGTAGGCGGTAGACTTGCAAGTTCATATTACGATTATAACACAAAACACCCTATTTTATTACATGCATCGCATCACATCACTAAAATATTAGTACACCATTACCATCGAATGTTGATGCACACTGGACCACAGCTGATGCTAGCAACATTACGTCACAGGTACTGGATAATTAACGGCCGTAACCTTTGCAGACAGACTTCACAAAGCTGCATTACATGTTTAAGATACTCGGGTAAAACTTATCAGCCAATTATGGGCAACTTGCCACTGCAAAGGGTACAGTCCGAATATGTATTTGCTAACACATCCTGTGACTACGCTGGGCCAATCCTGATAGCGAGCAGAAAGGGTCGTGGTTGTCAAACGAAGAAAGCATATATAGTTGTTTTTGTTTGTTTGGCAGTGAGGGCGGTACACTTGGAGCTCGTCACTGATTTGACAGCCATGGGCTTTATTGCCGCTTTAAATAGATTCATAGCCCGCAGAGGCAAACCAGCCACCATTTTGTCAGATAATGGTACTTGTTTCATAGGGGCTTGTAACGAATTAGCAAAGTTCCTTAAAAATAATTCTGAAGAAATAACGTCATATTCAGCTACAAAGGAAATAGAATTCAAATTTTGTCCTGCTTATAGCCCACATTTTAATGGTTTGGCGGAGGGCGCAGTTAAGCAGGTAAAACATCATTTAAAACGAGTTACCTCAATGGCTCACTTAGATTATGAAGAGATGGTTACATTTTTGGTTCAAGTTGAAGCTTTGCTTAATTCTAGGCCTTTAACCCCTATTTCATCTGATCCCTCAGATCTTACTCCTCTCACCCCTGCGCATTTTTTGATAGGCCGAACGCTCACTATGATACCTGCTCCCTTGGTGCAAGACTCGCCGATACATACCCTAACGAGATATCAGAGAATAGAAGCACTAAAAGCGCATTTTTGGAATCGGTATTATAAGGAATTCATTTCAGAACTGCAGGTCCGAAACAAATGGCGCAGGGATGGAGGCCAGCTGAAGCTTGGCGAGATGGTTCTCGTCAAAGACGACCGCTTGCCCCCCAGCAGATGGCTGCTTGGGCGAGTCACCGCAGTCTACCCGGGCAACGACGGAGTCAGCCGCGTCGCTGACGTCACCACCACCACAGGGACGCTGAGAAGGGCCTACAACAGGCTCTGCCCGCTCCCACTGACATTGGACCAGGATGGTCCAAGGGGGCCAGCTTGTTAACGCGCCCCACTCGCGGACTCGCTGATCGGGTCCCCGCCTCCCGCGCTCGCTCCCCGCGGGCCGCCACCGCCGGCCCGTCGCCTCATCGCGCGCCGGCATTCATTCCTCCAGCGCTCTCGACCAGAGCGCGCGCGCACACCGCTAATCAGTGCTCGCGATACACGTACCTATTTTTTATGTAATTTAATCGCTCAGACCAATATACGGTTTTAAAGTACAATTTGGTGTCGTCTTCATCATTTACGAACCTTCGTCAACAATAATAATAGAGGTCACTGAAAAATATGAAGTCGATAAATTGACATGAATGTAATTTGTAATCGTATGTTGCATAAATAAATAAATCTATATCTTATACCTTTAAACGAGCAATTCTTGTATATATATTTCCGGGATCTCGGAAACGGCTCTAACAATTTTGCTGAAATTTGGTATATGGGGGTTTTTGGGGGTATACAATCTATCTAGATTAGTCTTATGTTTGGGAAAACGCGTGTTTTCGAGTTTTCATGCGTTTTTCTTTCGACGCAGAATATGGTCGCTAATTTCGTGTTGCCGGCCACTGTCCGTCTGGTTCAGCGGGTTACGACGCGGACTGCTAAACGAGTGTTACGGGTTCGAATCTCGCCCGGTGACTAACTTTTTTCTTTATATGTTCAAATTTATATATATTTTTTTAATTTTTATTGTTTTAGACAAGTTTAATTTAGTAAAAAAAATAGTTAAGATTACCACCTATACACCACCATATTACAATAAATAGTTATAACCGAGCAAAGCTCGGTCGCCCAGGTACTATAAATCTAAATGTATACCGATGTGCTCGGTGCCAAGCAGCACGGCGCGCCAGTACGCCTTCTCGACGTCGACGGCGCCCGGCGGCTGCTTGGACGGGTCGAAGTGCGCGTCCATGAGCGACGTCGCGATCTGAAATATGATCACATTATTTATTTTACAGTACATATGGGGCTACTTTATAGCACTAGTGCGAGAAGTAGCATATTACGTTACTGTGTCGAACATTTAAAGGGCCATATGTACTGTAAAACGTTGTACGATACATGTGCGAATAGGTAATTCGCAACTCGTGTCGATTTAAAACACTCCCTTCGGTCGTGTTTTAATTTATCGCCACTCGTTTCGAATTTCCTATTTTTCGCACTTGTATCGTAATGTACTATTTCATCACACTTGCTCGAAAGAGATCTTATTTCATGCAGGTGTGCTGAAGGACAAAGGCTTATTTTATTCCCGCGGGAGTTATGTATTGTGAAAAAAAGCTACAACTCCCTAGGGAGTTATAGATTTTTTATTTAATTATGTCACTTATTCAAACAAACAGAGTAGCATAAATGAGTTTTACTTTTAAAATACTGACGTTTATAATTTAACATTTTTGTTTATGTTTAAAATTATTTAATTTTTATTAATTTAACAGCCGTTTAAAATATTTTTACATAATTTTCAATTGTGGCTGAATGCCGAATAGGTCTGTGCCTCACCTGTCAAATAATAAATAAATAAATAAATAAATAAATATTATAGGACATTATTACACAAATTGACTAAGTCCCACAGTAAGCTCAATAAGGCTTGTGTTGAGGGCACTTAGACAACGATATATATAATATATAAATATTTATAAATACTTAAATACATAGAAAACACCCATGACTCAGGAACAAATATCCATGCTCATCACACGAATAAATGCCCTTACCAGGATTTGAACCCGGGACCATCGGCTTCATAGGCAGGGTCACTACCCACTAGGCCAGACCGGTCGTCAAAGAAATTATATGTCAAGAAATTATAAAATGGCGGACGAATGTTTGATATGTCACCGTATTTAAGAATTATTTCGCTTAAAATTTAGTTTTTTCTTCGCAAGTGTGATGAAAAACATTGTGTGTAACTCAGAGGGTAAGAATATTGCAAACTCGGGTCTTAAATTCTCTCGTATCCAAAATTTCACTTACCCCCTAGTTGCACAATGTACTATTAATCTCTCCTAATCGGAAAGTTCACCTTTCATAGGCTAATAGCCGGGTGGAAAATTGCATTTCCCACCCTAGGGTGGAAAGTATTTTTTTAAAATTTGTAATTCGAGCAACGGCTAACAGCCATATAAGCCATATTATTCAGTTGAAAGCTCTCAAATTAGCTTCCGCATTTTCCTACAAAGTATTATCGAAATTAAATGTCAATTGCATTATCAAAAAATTACACTACTTGTATTTTATATTTAAATGTATGAAATAAACATAAATATTTGTTAATAAATCAATATGAATGTTTAAAATATTATCATTACATTACATTCATTCATTCATTCATTCAGTTTCACTTTTTTAAGGCGCGTATTCATGAAGGCCGTTTCAGACACATCCCAATTTAAGATCGGATTGTCTATGGTTTTAGATTTTTTCCGATCAAAATGTAAATGGCGCCAATTTCAGTCATAACTCATAACCTACATTTCTTGTTTGTGTTTGACTTTCCTCATAGTCGAAATGAAAAGTAGAGTGTTTAACTCGGGTAAAAGTAACCATCTCACCCTCGAAAATATCTCGGGTGATATGGTTCACTTTCCACACACTGTTTAACAATCTACTGTTTTTATTCTATTGTATTATGGCAACAAAGAGTCATTACGTCAAAAGATATAACATCCTACTCAATCAGTGTATCTTTTCTACAGTGAAGACCGTATCCGTTTTGAATGATTATTACCATACATAGAAGTTATTGTGGCAAAATAAAGTGATTGACAAAATCAAATATCGACATTTCTATTATCGATGTTACCTTAGCGTTATTAGTTATTTGTGTCCCAAGGGAGGAAAAGTAGGAAATTGCGTGCCGCGTGTAAAATTGTTACCCGAGCCGAAGGGGTGCGTCCTATAATATATACGCACTTTTGGAATAATTTCAGTTTACAAACGTTAAAAATGTATACTAATCTTATGTATAATAAAGTAAACGTATACTTTCAATTAGTATAACATAAAAATAATATAACATACGACATACATATGGCTGTTTGGTATAATATACATATAAGTTAAGCTCATTTCATATAACTGTCATAATATATACATATTAAAATATAAATATCATCTTATATAATTAAGTAGTAAAATTAGTAGGATGACCTAGAATTTCAAACCTCATAGAACACACTACTAGAAAAAAAACTGCTAAGTGGGTTAGGTTAGGTTAGAACTGTGACCCCCTAGATAAATAAATTGTTTCCAGAATAAGTAGCAGGTTAGGTTAGAACTCTGAGGCTTCGGAAAAAGAAACTGTTAACAGAAAAGTGGGTTAGGTTAGGTTAGAACTGTGACCCTCTAGATAAAGAAATTAGCACCAGAATTACCACAGAAAAAAGCTGCAATCTGTAATAGATAAATACGGAGCAAACTACGTTGAAATATAAATTCGCATAGTATAGATGTTTCAAATACACTGCTCATTTCATAATAATTTAAAAACTGTATCTGTTCATTAACTAACACACAAGAATATATTTAAATAATGTAATTTCGGTAGTGGTTCGGTATTTTAAATGTATGATATTTGTTTTGTATGTTATATTATTTCAATGTTATACCTTTCTAATGTTATCGTAAACAATGATATATGTAGTGTTTATTATACAATTTACAATTATAGAATTCGTTGTTATACATATTGCATGTTATTGCAATTGAATGTTATTCCGATCAAAATTATACAAATTGAATTTATACATTCAGAGTGATATATTATAGGTTTGTATACGTTCTATTACTTACCCCACAACTTATCAGTATTGCGATACAACGAGGAAATGCCACCAGCATCCTAGGTACAATGCCTCAAGGGCCTATTTTAGATTTAAATAAATAAATAAATAAATAAATATTATAGGACATTATTACACAAATTGACTAAGTCCCACAGTAAGCTCAATAAGGCTTGTGTTGAGGGTACTTAGACAACGATATATATAATATATAAATATTTATAAATACTTAAATACATAGAAAACACCCATGACTCGGGAACAAATATCCATGCTCATCACACGAATAAATGCCCTTACCAGGATTTGAACCCGGGACCATCAGCTTCGTAGGCAGGGTCACTACCCACTAGGCCAAGCCGGTCGTCAAAAGCTAATTAATAATAATTAGTAATTTAAGCTAGTTATAGTAATCCTCTGTATATATCCATTATGTATTTTGTTAAAAATATTTAATAGTAAACTGTTTTTATTATTACAGGTCTGTTAACTAAAGCTGGCGCGATCAACACATTTACACATTGCGCTTGTGTAGTGTCTGTGAATAAGCGCGCGGCGTGACGTCGCACTGCATACGCAACATGAAAAGTCTGCCCGTCTCTCTCGCGCGCGGTCTATCTTATGAGCGTGAAGGAGACAGTTATTGTTTTTCTTTTGCTACTGTTTATAAATACAGCATGATGTTATTGTAAATGTTAGTGTCAGTCAGTCACGTGTGATCGACGCGCGGCGCTGTGTTGTATTTGGAGGTTTATTTTTAAACATGCTGTATAGTGAAATTGCATAAGTGTGAGTACTGTGAACGCGCCAGCTTTAGTTAACAGACCTGTATTTTCATTTATATTAGTTAAAAAAATAGTTCGATTATGTACTAACTATCGATTTTTTTGGGTGTGTTTATTTGTCCTCAGTCCCATGTAGCGCACCAGCTGAGTTCCCACATTTTCCCCTTCGTCATCAGATTCTGACTTACCTTCTTGAATGTGACGAGGTTCATGGACCGCCCCTGCACTATGCAGTCCTCAGCGTCATGTAGCGCACCAGCTGAGTTCCCACATTTTTCTCTTCGTCGTCAGATTCTGACTTACCTTCTTGAATGTGACGAGGTTCATGGTCCGCCCCTGCACTATGCAGTCCTCAGCCTCATGTAGCGCACCAGCTGTGTTGCCATCTTCCACTTCGTCGACAGATTCTGACTTACTTTTTTGAATGTGACGAGTTTCATGGTCCGCCCCTGCACTATGCAGTCCTCAGCCTCATGTAGCGCACCAGCTGTGTTGCCATCTTCCCCTTCTTCGTCAGTTTCTGACTTACCTTCTTGAATGTGACGAGGTTCATAGACCGCCCCTGCACTATGCAGTCCTCAGCGTCATGTAGCGCACCAGCTGTGTTGCCATCTTCCCCCTCGTCGTCACTTTCTGACTTACCTTCTTGAATGTGACGAGGTTCATGGACCGCCCCTGCACTATGCAGTCCTCAGCCTCATGTAGCGCACCAGCTGTGTTGCCATCTTCCCCTTCGTCGTCACTTTCTGACTTACCTTCTTGAATGTGACGAGGTTCATAGACCGCCCCTGCACTATGCAGTCCTCAGCGTCATGTAGCGCACCAGCTGTGTTGCCATCTTCCACTTCGTCGTCAGATTCTGACTTACCTTCTTGAATGTGACGAGGTTCATGGACCGCCCCTGCACTATGCAGTCCTCAGCGTCATGTAGCGCACCAGCTGTGTTGCCATCTTCCACTTCGCCGACAGATTCTGACTTACTTTTTTGAATGTGACGAGGTTCATGGTCCGCCCCTGCACTATGCAGTCCTCAGCCTCATGTAGCGCACCAGCTGTGTTGCCATCTTCCCCTTCTTCGTCAGTTTCTGACTTACCTTCTTGAATGTGACGAGGTTCATGGACCGCCCCTGCACTATGCAGTTCACAGCCTCATGTAGCGCACCAGCTGTGTTGCCATCTTCCCCTTCGTCGTCAGTTTCTGACTTACCTTCTTGAATGTGACGAGATTCATGGTCCGCCCCTGCACTATGCAGTCCTCAGCCTCATGTAGCGCACCAGCTGTGTTGCCATCTTCCACTTCGTCGTCAGATTCTGACTTACCTTCTTGAATGTGACGAGGTTCATGGTCCGCGCCTGCACTATGCAGTCCTCAGCCTCATGTAGCGCACCAGCTGTGTAGCCATCTTCCACTTCGTCGACAGATTCTGACTTACTTTTTTGAATGTGACTAGGTTCATTGTGCGCCCCTGCACTATGCAGTCCTCAGCCTCATGTAGCGCACCAGCTGTGTAGCCATCTTCCACTTCGTCGACAGATTCAGACTTACTTTTTTGAATGTGACGAGGTTCATTGTGCGCCCCTGCACTATGCAGTCCTCTGCCTCTTGGAGCGCACCAGCTGTGTTTCCATCCTCTCCTTCGTCGTCAGATTCCGACTCGCACTCGGTGCCCAGCATCCGGTTCTGACGCTGGAAGGGATTGCGGGCCCGTTCTAGCATCTTCTGGTACTTGGTGGTCCAGCATTTTTCCACTTCCGCCATTATACTTTGGCGTTCCTCTGTGAATGGAAAAAGAGCTTAAAAATTGCTACTTGCTAATGAAACAGTAGTTTGGGCTCGGTTTAAAGATTATTTTCACCACAATAGATCGTAAAAGCTCTCTTAATTATTCAAAAACGGATAAGAAAGTTGGATTCTATCCACATGTGTTGCAAAGTAATTTAATTTAAATTTTGCGGTTGTTTTCTTATGTTGGCTGGTAGAATTGACTTTTAAATGATAAATTTAAATGATAAATATTTAATGACGTTCACTTTGGATTGATTTCGTATGATGGTTTACAGTTACGAGTAGTATTTTCCTTGCGTTGGTGTGGTGGTAAAGCAAAGTTTGTTTAACACACGTGCCTTGAAACCCTCACAACGCTCTAGATTCGATTTTGAAATGTTCCCCTTACTCGGGTATCAATATTAGCACGAGCGGTTAAACACAACCCCCTGGTAAAACAACTACTGTTCTCATACATTCAAGGTTCACATTTTGCATTATATGAAATAAATGATTGATTATCTTAATAACTTACGATCGGACAACGTGGCGTAGGGCAGCAGATATCGCATGTATATGGGGTCCAGCTTGCGCTCCGGGTGCTGCAACTTGGTCAGCTTCATCTCGTCGGCGACGCGGCCCCACCGCATGCGTTGTATGACGTTGCTGAGACCGCCGTTGCGTTCCACGGCGTGGTATAGCCTGGGGAGGTTCACTTCGCTGCCGTCCAACTAAAACAGTAACAGGTTTTTAATCACACTTGCTCGAAATAGTATTTTATGCAACAGTTGTATAAGAAGGGTCAAAAAAGGCGAGTGGCGTGAGTTACAATGCGAGCCGGAGCCGAAGGCGTAGGCGAACATTGTAAAGGAATACGCCACGAGCATTTTTTGCACTATTTATACAACGTTGCATACAATGCTTTTCCTAGGAGTCAAAAACAAAAATAATACTAGAATAATACTAGAATCATATAGGTAAACAAACCAAAAGTATACAGCTAAGATACACGAGCATACCTTCATACGCGCCCGGAACCGAACCCAATGTAGCATACTTTTGGCACACAAGAGGTGGCCTTAAGAACTTTGTGATAAAACAACGCAACCTAAGTGTGTTTGGGGTTCTTAGAATTGTCTATTGTATTAGTTGCCTGTGGAAAAAAAAGTACAGTCAGCGATAAAAGCTTGTACCAAAAATGAAATTTTGCCAAAAGCTTATTTATTTTTATTTACCAACGACGCTCTGGGTCTCCAGGGCAAGGGGGCCCAGCGGCTGTACATCTTGGAGATGTACTGGTATATGACCGTGTCGCTCATGTCTGAAGTCGTCCGGGGGAACTATTCCTAGGAGATACTTGGGTCATGTCGCCTGCGGGTAGAGGGTGTACTCTTTTATACTACGTCGGTGGCAAACAAGCATACGGCCCGCCTGATGGGAAGCAGTCTCCGCAGCCTATGTACGCCTGCAACTCCAGAGGAGTTGCCTTCGAGTTGGATCATGTCGCCTGCGGGTAGAGGGTGTACTCACGAGGGGAGACCGCGCGAACACGACGCTCTGGGTCCGCAGGTGCGCCTTGATGGCAGCCAGCTCCCTGGACACGGGGCCCCAGCGGCTGAACATCTTGGAGATGTACTGGTATATGACCGCGAAGCGGATCGTGTCGCTCATCGTGCATGTTGGTTTGAAGTTTTCAGGGGGAACTATTTTGCAGAGGCCGTATTTTGAGGCCTCGGGGGCGATTTTGTCGTAGTATTTTATCGGATCCTGTAAATAATAAGTTAATAATCATATACACATAATTTCATGATAATAAACATTGTTAAGTGGAGATAAAAACTTAGTTTATTTTGCAAGACGCAATAGAAAAAGTATGACGATTCTCTACAAGTGTTTCTCTGCCCCTAATATTTATTTTAACCGATCTAACATGATTTATTCGAAGAGGGGAAACGAATAATGCTACCATAGCTATCGCGTGGAAACCGGACGGAAGCCGAGGCTCGGGGCGTCCTGTACACTCTTGGCAACGGTCCGTCCTAAGAGAGTTACGAGCGGTCGGGTTGAGCTGGAGCGAGGCCAGAAGACGAGCTGAAGATAGGAAGGCGTGGCGCGAGCTTGTGAAGGCCCTTTACACCTCTGGGGTGCTTTAGGACAACAACAACATGATTATAATGTAAGACTAGGGTAAAAGTTGCGTTACTTAAACTCAATTTTAACTAAGCTTGTGAAAATGTAATATAAAGTTAAGAAACGAATATAAACAGATTAGAGATGCAACGAATATCCAATTACTATTCGGTATCCGGGCAATTTTTTACAATACGGCCGGTTTCCGGATAGTGCGTAGTATCCGGCCGGATTCCGGATAGTGCTTAGTATCCGGCCGGATTCCGGATAGTAATTTAGCACGATATTTATGAATACAATATGCACTAAACACTACTAAATCTTATAAATAACGAAACAAAGTTAATAAATCTGCACTCGCTATGAAAATATTAAATCAATAAAATAAAATAAAATAAAAATCATTTATTTCAGACCTTGGTCCATACAGTGTTAGTACGACTTACTCTAAAAATTATATTAAATTATTATTGAAATAAATTAAACTTACAATATTTTAGGGTTTAAACTTACAATATTTTAGGGTTTAAACTGGAGCCAGTCACATATACTAGTAATAACTACATACACTCATGTGAGCCATGTGTATGTAGCTACCAGTGAGTGTACCCTGGTCCAGTGCACAAGAAGCTGACTGTCAAGCCTGTCAGCTATAATTGCCAGGAGACTGTTGCGGCTGCCCCGCAGGCGCCGCAGCGCGCAAAACACTTACGAAGAAAATTGTAATTTGCGCTATTCAATTCTCGCAGTATGTGAATTTAGTTTACTTATTTATAAACGGCTGCCTATAACTATAAATAAGTTGCAACCTGCATCGAACTTTGAGCAAGCGCGCTATCTAATTTAATTAATTTTTGACCAAACTTTTAGCCGGATATCCGGCTTCCGGATACCGAATATTCGGCGGATCCAGCGGCCGCATATCCGGTATCCGTTGCATTTCTAAAACAGATTTAAATTCTCAGCCTTAGGAAAATACGTAGATCCCGCTAAGACCGTCTCTGCCTTCCCCAAATACGCCTCTTTTCTCCCAGTCCCTTCAGTGACCAAGCTCCTCAGCTCATTAAGAAGTTCTGTTCAGCAGTGGATACAATAAACACTAATACATTACCTCAAACTCCTCAGCCGTAGGATAGTACGCGGTTGCTTCAAGCACCGCCCCTGCTTTTTCCTCTAAAGAAGCCTCTTCTCTCCCAGTCCCCTCCGTGGCCAAGCTCCCCAGTTCATTGAGAAGTTCTGTTCAGCAGTGGATACAATAAACACTAATACATTACCTGAAACTCCTCAGCCGTAGGATAGTATGTGGGTGCCTCTAAGACCGTCCCCGCCTTTTCGTCCAAATAAGCCTCCTCCCGCCCAGTCCCCTCCGTGGCCAAGCACCCCAGCTCATTGAGAAGTTCTGTCAGCAGTGGATACAATAAACACTAATATATTACCTCAAACTCCTCAGCCGTAGGATAGTACGTGGGTGCCTTTAAGACCGTCCCCGCCTTTTCGTCCAAATAAGCCTCCTCCCGCCCAGTCCCCTCCGTGGCCAAGCTCCCAAGCTCGTTCTGAAGTTCTGTCGGTAAGGAGTTGAAAATCTTGTTTAACAGCGCTGGACTATTCGTCAGATTATCTATCAAATTCTTCCGCTTCTTATATATATCGTCCTCAGGTACCAAGCTGACACTAAGTACGTTCCCAACTTCTTTTTGTTTGGTATTAATTTTGGCTAGTTGAGAGCTTGTAGGGCATATGTCCATGTATTGTATGCTTTCGGGGCTCTGCGCGGGGGGGTCGGGGGTGGGCTGGTTGCGGCGGCGGAGGCCCGAGGGAGGCCGAGAGCCTTCTAGTTCGTCGAACTCGTACACGTCCGGGTTTGGCGGCGGAGGGTCGCGGGAGCTGGAAAAATAGGTTCTATAAGTATATACCTGTATCATATGAAGGGGATAAATAAACCCGGGATTTACCGTAATCCCCAGAATATGCTTATTAATTTACTTATTTAACCTTTATTGCACAAAAGAAAACCTTACAGTACAAAAGGCATTCTGTACTCTACCAGTCAACCGTAAGGCCAAGCAGAGATCTTATCATACTTACTTCCTGAGAAGTCTCGTGTTGGTGGCCACCTCTTCCTGGGCAGGGGGCGCAGGGGCTGCCTTCGCCGCACGCTTCGGTAACGTTTTCTTCTCTTTGACCGGAGCAACTTTCGGTTTCCTGTATTTAAAAAAAAATACAAGCGTAACCTTTAACATACACAATAATCTTTAACCCTTTGAATGCCACATCTATCGAACGCGGCGTGTCATCGTGAGCCATATGGGAACGCACGAAGTCTGATTATCCTCGGTCAAAAGGTTAACAAAAAAAAACTGACTAAAACGGGACTTAATTTTTTTTTTATACTACGTCGGTGGCAAACAAGCATACGGCCTGCCTGATAGTAAGCAGTCTCCGTAGCCTATGTACGCCTGCAACTCCAGAGGAGTTACATGCGCGTTGCCGACCCTAACCCCACCCCCCTCGTTGAGCTCTGGCAACCTTACTCACCGGCAGGAACACAAGTAACACAACACTATGAGTAGGGTCTAGTGTTATTTGGCTGCGGTTTTCTGTAAGTTGGAGGTACTTCCCCAGTTGGGCTCTGCTCTAGATCTGGAATGACATCCGCTGTGCTGTGCCCTACCACACAAGGCGAGATGACATTCACATTGCCCATACCTCTCTTTTGGACAAAATATTAATAGCGTAAAGTTAAGTTTTTAATATACCTCCGACGTTTCGAGGACAAGTCTGTGGTTGCCGAGCATTTACTAGTCAAACAAATCACTGGATTGAGCTGCATAACCCTAAAATCATTTCTACGGATCGTAGTGAAGCCATTGAAATTAAAAAAACAAATCAATTTCAATCGGAAAGATGGTTTTAGGATCTCATTCAATTGTAATCCAGTCATTAGTAAATGTATCAGCGAAAACAAATATCGTGAGTGTTGTGTGTCGAGTGATTAACATCCCTAGTGCGCAAAACTGATGCGGGTAGCACGAAAAACTCGCGCGGCTAAAACATTGGTGTCAACTTTAGCTAGTATTCTCCGAGGCCACGGGGACAATGCCGTCCTCGAAACGTCAGAGGTAAATACTGCCTCAATCGAGCAATGGAGCTGCAGAAGACATACACGAAGCTTCATGATACATCTTCTTTCACTACATTAATAATAATAATCCAGCCTATATACTTTCCATTGCTGGGCACAGGCCTCCTCTCATACGCGAGAGGGCTCAGGCTATAGTCCCCACGCTAGACTATGCGGATTGGGGACTTCACATACACCTTTGAATTTCTTCGCAGATGTATGCAGGTTTCCTCACGATGTTTTCCTTCACCGAAAAGCTAGTGGTAAATATCAAATGACATTTCGTACATAAGTTCCGAAAAACTCATTGGTACGAGCCAGGATTTGAACCCGCGACCTCTGGATTGAAAGTCGGCCGTCATATCCACTCGGACATCACCGCTTATTATAGGACATTATTACACAAATTGACTAAGTCCCACAGTAAGCACATTAAGGCTTGTGTTGAGGGTACTTAGACAACGATATATATCAATATTTATAAATACTTAAATACATAGAAAACACCCATGACTCAGGAACAAATATCCATGCTCATTACACGAACAAATGCCCTTACCAGGATTTGAACCCGGAACCATCAGCTTCGTAGGCAGGGTCACTACCCACTAGGCCAAACCGGTCGTCAACGTTGACGCACGCGGCCACAGCGCCCACAGCCCATATTAACTTTCGTCCATTCCGAGAAAGTTCACGATGACCACCGCACACTATAGCCGTGGCGTTCAAAGTAAATATTACTTTTTATGAGGAAATACCAGATTTAATAATTTTAGTTATATATCTCCTTCGCACTGACGAGGCTCCTAAAATGAGAGCGATAAGGACAACTGCAGCTTATGCGAAAAATCCAGCGTAAAAATCTTTGAAATCGAGGTTTCGTTCTCGCCATTTCCCCCCTCCAAAACTTAAGCAAATTGTAACCATATTTTCTCACCTCACGTTCTAAACCCACATTTTCTATTTCCTCCTGTGGCACACAGTATGCTAAAAACTCTTTCTTTAGGCGCACTTGTTATTTGTATAATGAATCTCTTAACGATATAGATATTTTTGTTCATAGTTTGTCCGTGTTCAAGAACAAAGTTCGGCAAATTTTGTTTTCTAGAAATTGATCAATTTGGTTCCAGTCATATTTTTCATACTTTTGTATGTTTTCTTAACTTACTTGCATGTAGCACACAACTAAACCGGTAATTTATAATTGCGTAATTTACATTTCCATGTAATAGTTTTCTTAGTAATGTAGGAAACTTTAGGCCTATTTTTAGTTCATTTACTTTAGACATATTTGTAAAAGGCTGTTTGTTTTCTAAATAAATTAAAATATATATATATATAAGTATATATATTTTGGAAAAAAAATGAAATAGTTATTTTCATCACACTTGCTCGAAAAAGATCTTATTTCATGCAGGTGTGCTGAAGGACAAAGGCCTATTTTGTTTTCGCGGGAGTTATGGATTGTGAAGCTATAATTCCCTAAGGAGTTATAGCTTTATTCTTTAATTATGTCACTTATTCATACAAACCAAGTAGCATAAATGAGTTTTACTTTTAAAATGCTGACGTTTAAAATGTAATATTTTTGTTTATGTTTAAAATTATTTAATTTGATTAATTTAACAGCCGTTTAAAATTTATTTACATAACTTTCAATCGTGGCTGAATGCCGAATAGGTCTGTGCCTTCGATGCCTCACCTGCCAATAAATTACAAAATGGCGGACGAATGTTTGATATGTCACCGTATTTAAGAATTATTTCGCTTAAAATTTAGTTTTTTCTTCGCAAGTGTGATGAAAAACATTGTGTGTAACTCCGGGGGTAAGAATATTGCAAATGACCACCCTCGCTTCCAAAGTTTCACTTACCCCCCTCGTTGCACAATGTACTATTGTACAACAAGAGAGCAAAGTTTGATATTTCTTCGAGTGCTTATTTTAATTAGTTAAATAGTGATGAAGACGGATTAGATTTTATTTTTCGCAGTAAGGGACTCAAAAGCGCACGAGATGTAAATAACTTTGATCTCGTGTACTTAGTACACAAAAAATTTCACGACAGCAGTGTGAACATATTTGAAAGGTGAAAATACAACCTGAAAAAATGTAATCCGCCTTCATCACTATTTCACTCATGTTTTCTTAAGGTATTCTAACAATTAAGTTTAATTACCGCAATAAATCAAAACGAAAGAAATTTCAATTAAATAATACCTACGGAAATAATGAAGTAACGAACATCAATTGACAGTTCAATCGACAACTTTTTTTGGAAAAAAAAAACTTTGTAAGATACGGTCCGAATTGCGGATACAACTAATTGTCAAGTATAGTAGATATCGTTAAAAGTAGAATTATTTACTTTGCGTAACAATTGCGTATTTTTTTAAGTTCAAATACGTAAAATATGGTTTTTTTATTAAATTTTTATTTCAATTAATTATTACGATTGAGGACTAGTAGGGTGTTTTGGAACTATACGGTCTGACTTATTTCGGGGGTCTAATATCAACCGTCAATATACCGTTGAATTACGTATCTTATTTTTGTCTCTGTTCGGGTCAAAATCAGATCCATGAAGCGCCTGCGCAAATACTATAGCAAAGCGCCACAGAGGTCAATCTCCTCTCGTATTAATTTAAGATATTGTCAAAATTTGCATGTCACTTTACTTATTCCTGTACCACAAGACAGATTACACGTCTCATATATTTTATTTTGAGTTTTTCTGCTATAAGCCCGTCAGACCCTTGAACATGGTCCACACGAACCGGGTATAATTGAAGGAACCAGCATTTATAGGAGGACCGAAGGGAAATACCTATAAATTACCAATTTATCACTGAGGATATTACGACTGCCGAGGCTGTGATGAAGAAATTCACCAGGACATCGGAATCCAGCAGTGTTGAGTGTGTTAGGAGTTGTTAGGGTCCAGCACTCGTTATTAAGGTATAATTAGGTAGGATTTATGGTGGAAATACCAGGTTAGTGAATATTTTATTGTTTAAAGTGTATTGGTATTTATTAAGGTCCGATCAATTTGTAAGTTAGTTCGTTGTATTTATTTAAATGTGATATTCATCTAGTCAATTCTTAATTATTTATTTGAAACTCACAATAAATTGAATTGATTTTCGTTTAAATAACTTACTTTTGTCAACGCAACTTCTGACCGTTAATTTACCGCTATTCGTGTAGGTACGCTTATTCTATTCACCGAGACTAGTCATAATCTTTAATTTATTTGTATTGTGGATTATTTTAAACAGGAATTTTATTACTAGGGATTTTAAATAAAAATTGTATTTTAAATTGAATAATTTTATATGAATGATAATTTGCAAATGTATGGTCTTTGTTAATAGGTACAATAAGATAATAGTTTAGTATTTTTTACATTATTTTACACGAATCAATCAATTATTTACATTTTATTTGGGATTTCGAATTATTTATTATAATTTTACTGTAAAATCTTACGAACTAGACTATTTTAGCTTATTGACTAAACTGAACACAAAGTGTAATTTTAATTATTAAATTGTTTCAATAATCGTGCTTACATCTATTAATTGTTTACATTCAAGGTCTACGTACACCAGCTTCCCAAAAATGGTTGATGAAAAGGATTTAATTCGCAAAAGAGGCAGTTACAAAGGTCAACTAACCTTGTTTAATACATACCTAGGCACAGTGAAGGAATCGTCATTAACTCAAGCTGAGGCTAGTCAATTGCAGTTGCGTATAGGTAAGATTGAGGCATTGTATGAGCTTTACGATGATGTACAGACACAGTTAGAGTGCAGCAGTGAAAATTTGGACACACATATGGCAGAGCGAGACGAGTTTCAAAATAACTACTTCTCTGTGCTCTCGCGGGCCCAGGATATGCTCAATAATTTTAATAAAAAACGCGATGAATTCGAGTCATGCAGCAATCGTGGGTCGCGTAGTGGTTCAAATAATCATAAACTGGTTAAGCTGCCAACTATTCAGTTACCAAAATTTCAGGGTTCATACGAGAATTGGCTAGGTTTCCGAGATACTTTCACAAGTCTAATCCATTCTAACGATGACATTGACAACATTAATAAATTTCACTATTTAAGAGCATCGTTAGAAGGGTCAGCAGCCTTAGTTATTCATTCCATAGAGTTTTCTGGGAACAATTATGAGGTAGCATGGAAACTTTTATGCGAACGGTACGATAACAAAAGGTTATTATTACAAAACCATGTATCTGCATTATTTAATGTGGAGCCGATCACAGAAGAGTCGTCCGTGCATTTAAAACGTATTATTGACCACGTAAACAAAAACTTGAGATGTTTAGAATCCCTAGGTGAGCCTGTAAATCATTGGGACACGCTCCTTATTCACATAATTAGCAGCAAACTAGACACAAAGACATTCCGCGAGTGGGAGGAGCACAAAGGAAGCTTTGATAAGAATATTCCTATTTCATTTGATAATTTTATCACTTTTATGCGTAATCGTGCAGATTTGATTGAAACTTTAGAGTTATCGAGCGCCTCAGGCGCCAGTCAATCTAGTCAGCCGGCTAAAATTGCGTCTAAACATAGGGTATTGCTTTCGACTCAAACCACTGAACACTGTGTCACTTCCCCGTCTCAATTATGTCCGAAATGCAATGGTGAGCATAGCTTAAATAACTGTTCCCAGTTTCTCGCGTTAAGCACTATCGAGCGGCTTAATTTGCTGCCGAATTATAAAGTATGTTTTAATTGCTTCCGACGAGATCACTACGCAAACCATTGCAAGAAGGCAGGTTGTAGGATATGTAAGCGCAAGCATAATTCACTCATTCATATCACAGAGCACATGCAAAAAACAGGATCGAATTCGTGTGAGCGTCCCGCGTCACGGGCAGCTACTGAGCTGAGTGATGCGCCGGCGCCGGCCACCGCCTCCGTTCCTGCTTTAACGTCATATTCGCATGCATTTGAACCGAACGTCGGACTGTTAACCACTGCATTAATAAAAGTATACGGGCATGACAATCGCGAGATCATAGCCAGGGCAGTTTTGGATAATGGCAGTGCGACTTGTTTTATGACTGAGAAGATATGTCGGCAGTTAAATTTACATACTAATCGAGTAAATAAATCGATTACAGGCATAAACAAATTAAAGTCTCACGTAGGTAAAATGTGCCAGGTGCCAATTAAATCGTTAGATAACACCTACTCGACTTATTTAAATTGCTCTGTTTTGCCATCTATAACTGACGAGATGCCATATCAACAGATGGATATATCGCGAATGAATATTCCGTCTAACATCTGTTTAGCTGACCCTAACTTTTATAAGCCATCCGAGGTTGATTTTTTAATTGGGGCTGATCTCTTTTGGAACTTGTTAGGGTCACATAAAATTGAATTAAGTGATAGGCAGACGATACTATTTGAGACTAAATTAGGGTATATAGTCGCAGGCCCAACAAACAGCGGTCAGGTATCGGCTCCTTCGCGTATTAATTGTTATTTTACAAATGTCACCTCATGCGCTAGTAATGAATTGCTTGACGATGAGACTCGAACCCAACTCACGCGGTTCCAGCAGCCTGCGAAGGTCTGCACTAAGCAATCTCATCATTCCTCGAACAGGAAATCAAATAGAAAGCATTTC
The DNA here is from genome assembly GCF_033807575.1 of Cydia pomonella. Classification (NCBI taxonomy): domain Eukaryota; kingdom Metazoa; phylum Arthropoda; class Insecta; order Lepidoptera; family Tortricidae; genus Cydia; species Cydia pomonella. The sequence goes on from NW_026907890.1 coordinate 92,776, forward strand.
ACTAAGTTTTTCACTAGACAAGAAGGTAAATATTCTCATACTTAGGTATATGTCAACTTAACGTTAAAGGGAAATCTTAGTGTTTCGGTATTTATATTTATCAGTATAAGCTTGCTTAGCTACTATTTGTTACGTTCCTAAATATGTGAAAATATGTGAACTAAATTAGTGTACATCGGCTGATAGATTGAGACTTGTGAAGGTGTCAGATAGCCATGCTTCGTATGTTTCAATACTAAGTACACATATTACCAGTGATACCTATTTGTTAGGGTTACTCATTACTTCATTTGTTCTGTGCATCATTTATGAGTGCATACAATGAGTCTTGGCTACCTAAGCTGTAATTTGCAAGCTAACGCTGCAGCTAATGATTACATTACTTTTCATGTCAGCTCCGCGTGTCTGACATTAAGGAGGTTTTGGGAAGCTGAGGTAAAGTCGACCACATTTTGTTTAAATGAGTGCTGGGTATTGTAAAAGTATGTTTCTCGTCAATGAACTCAACACTGTTTTGGTTGCCATTTCCCACTGTTTCGTTGCTGCACCGTCAAAATGCTGCTGCCACTCCCTCGGTGTCCGTCCTCTAACGTCAGTACCGACTCATGTCCTCAAGGAACGCAGATGTCTTCGGCCACTCACACCCCATCAGGGTCGAGCAGATGCGACATCAAGCCAGTTAAACAAGAAGTTCTGGAATCTTCTACTAGAGGCTGGATGACACACACTCAACCGTTGCAAATTGACGCCGTGGTGCTCGTTGAGAAAACTATGAAATTATTTTGGACCTATTACCCTTCATGACATTCAAGAGGGGTCACACCACCGTCATTCATAAAATTAACCACCAATTGGAGTAGCGATTCTTCGTTGCATCCTATTTGCTTCCTGGATCAAGCAGTTTGGGTTGAAAGACAAGCTTTCAACGCCCGGGGGCATGTTCGGGTCAAAATCAGATCCATGAAGCGCCTGCGCAAATACTATAGCAAAGCGCCACAGAGGTCAATCTCCTCTCGTATTAATTTAAGATATTGTCAAAATTTGCATGTCACTTTACTTATTCCTGTACCACAAGACAGATTACACGTCTCATATATTTTATTTTGAGTTTTTCTGCTATAAGCCCGTCAGACCCTTGAACAGTCTTTGCGCGGGCCGGAACTGGCCCGCGGGTGCTAGTTTGCCCACCACTGTTCGGGATTCACGAATAATATAAACAATACACTCATTTGCAGTCTAATTAAGGTAAAAAGTATTTGCTAATGTATGTACCTATATGTAGTGTCATTCTACGACTATAATGAATACTTAAATTTCCGCGAATAGGATGTTAAGTGATGTGTATTTTTTTATATTATTAATATTAATGTTTTTGATTTTGATTTGGAGTTGTATATTTTGCGACGTATGTAAATAAGCTCTATAATAATTATAACGTGTAAATTGGTTTTACTAATAAATAACTTATCACTTATGACTTAGTGTTGAAAACAAACGATGGCTTACCGACGTGTAGTGTATAGTGTGTAGCAACCTTAGGGTACAGTTAGTATCAAAAGTAGCGGATGAAATAACGCGCTAAAAGTATCTGATATTCCGGATAACTTTTCCAAAAATAGATACATTTCTAAAACTCGCATTCAAAAGTATACGTTGCTCAATATTAAAGACATCACTTTTTGTTAAGCAATTAAAGAATGGTAGATAATACTTAGGAAGCGTTATTTGATCCGCTACTTTTGATGCTGACTGTACAATAGACATTTTATATATAGAGTTATTCAATCTTTTGCAATTGTTTTTCCGGTTCCGTACCAAAAAGGTACACATGGCATAAATATCTCAAGAGCTATCGATTTGTAATGTGGAATAGTTATGAATAACGCTAACCCAGATACATTGAAAGTGTTATTTATTTTTTATTAAGTATAGAAAATGCCCAATATAAAGAGGGGGGAAAATTTCCAAGTTAGGTTACTACGTCAAATGGGGTTTAATTTTAAAAAGCTCAAATTAAACATTCCAAAACATTTTTTTTTCACAGCGGAAAATGTAATATTTGAATTTTATTTAGTATTAGTTCTTAGTTTTATTTATTAGATAAGTTAGTTTATTTTTAGGAATGTACTATTCTCAGATTACATTGATTTTTCTCGGGGCCCAGAAAAAGATACGATATGGATTTTTTATTCAAACAAAAACGTCACTTTTGACACTGACATGTCTAGTCCATATCGTATCTTTATCAAACGTTTGACGTATCTTAAAGTTCGAATCGGGCCGTAAGACTGAGACCTCGCTGCCATTCCGTTATCGGGGCTCTTTAATCCGGCGTGAACCGGCGTGATTAATGAGGACGAAGCTAAAGGGCGCGCCGTAAAATATACATTATAATTTTTATTGTCTGTGCTTGGGTAATTTACATTGCCGAGTTTCTAGAGAAAAACGTTGTTGTATAATGCAACGTTGCGTTTTAAAGTGTTATACAAGAAATATTGACATTAATAAAAACAATTAAACTGTGTATAATGTACAGTGTGTGTAATATATTTTCCTACTCCTCTACTGTTATCTGTCATTTATGCATTCATTAACACGAATATAAGAACATACATAAAAGATTTCAAGAAAAGTCTATATTGTCTATTCCTCATAAAAGCTCTTGTGCTTTTATAAGCTATAATGTTACTGCGATTAATGGCTACCAACCTAACAAAACCAAAACGAATACAGTTTTAAACTAAGTGCATTGATGCCAACTTACAAAATATTCATTTGGTTGCATAGTAAAAATAGTTACTTCATAAGTCAGAAACACGCATGTGACACCCGTAATATAGCAACACCCATAGACTACGAAGACCGCTTAGCGTTGCTTGTTAGTCTCCGTAGGCTACGGTGGCCAAAATTGAGAAAAAACTGTCCAATAAATTAATTTAGCAAGTAGCAAGTACCAGGGCCTCATGAGTTACGAGGAGGTGTCGCGGACCGGCCGGCCGCGGCCCGGGGCGGGCCGGGCGCGTAACAAGGTATGCTCGCGCGTCTTGGCTATATACTTTTGCTGTAATTTGTTTACCTAAATTAAGATTTATTTTTGTTGACTCGTAGGAAAAATATTGTATGCAACGTTGTATAAGTAGGTCAAAAAATTCTCGTGGCGTATTCCTTTACAATGTTCGCCTACGCCTTCGGCTCCGGCTCACATTGTAACTAACGCCACTCGCCTTTTTTGACCCTTCTTATACAACTGTTGCATAAAATACTATTAAGTGTGCTTACTTGATATACTTTTAAACAGCTTACTGTGAATAATACCTACGCAGTTCAAAAATATAATAAACAGTCTTAAGATGCAGTAGGCTCAGATAACGGAGTAACGGAGCTCAGTAGCGCTTTTTCAAATCGCAATACGGCTGCTAAAAAAATTAATTAGTAATTTTGAGGCGTTTCTTTAGGGACTTCAGCGGTTTGAATCCCGAAAAAAAAACATAAGCATTTTGCCCCCTCTTCATATTGGGCATTTTCGGGCTAGCTTGTTCATAACTTGTTCTCGAGATATTTAGCGATGTGACAGACGGACGGACGGACAGAGTCGCACCATAAAGGTTCCTTTTGTGTCATTTTGGTACGGAACCCTAAAAAGCATATAGTTTTTAGGGTTCCGTAGCCAAATGGCAAAAAACGGAACCCTTATAGATTCGTCATGTCCGTCTGTCTGTCCGATTCTGTCACAGCCACTTTTTTCCGAAACTATAAGAGCTATACTGTTCAAACTTAGTAAGTGGATGTATTCTATGAACCGCATTAAGATGTTCACACAAAAATAGAAAATAAACAATAAATTTTGGGGGTTCCCCATACTTAGAACTGAAACTCAAAAAATCTTTTTTCATCAAACCCATACGTGTGGGGTATCTATGGATAGGTCTTCAAAAATGATATTGAGGTTTCTAATATCATTTTTTTCTAAAGTGAATAGTTTGCGCGAGAGACTTCCAAAGTGGTAAAAAGTGTGTCCCCCCCCCCCCGTAACTTCTAAAATAACAGAATGAAAAATCTAAAAAAAAATATATGATATACATTCCCATGCAAACTTCCACCGAAAATTGGTTTGAACGAGATCTAGTAAGTAGTTTTTTTTTTAATACGTCATAAAATTAAAAAAAAAAAATTTTTTTTCATCAAACCCATACGTGTGGGGTATCTATTGATAGGTCTTCAAAAATGATATTTAGGTTCCTAATATCATTTTTTTCTAAACTGAATAGTTTGCGCGAGAGACACTTCTAAAGTGAAAAAATGTGTGTCCCCCCCCCCTGTAACTTCTAAAATAACAGAATGAAAAATCTAAAAAAAATATATGATATACATTACCATGCAAACTTCCACCGAAAATTGGTTTGAACGAGATCTAGTGAGTAGTTTTTTTTTGATACGTCATAAAATTAAAAAAAATTTTTTTTCATCAAACCCATACGTGTGGGGGAAATCAGTTCAATCAATGTTCGCTAAAGACGACCGAATAATTCTACTGCAATTCATTTTTAGGGTTCCGTAGCCAAATGGCAAAAAACGGAACCCTTATAGATTCGTCATGTCCGTCTGTCTGTCCGATTCTGTCACAGCCACTTTTTTCCGAAACTATAAGAGCTGTACTATTCAAACTTAGTAAGTGGATGTATTCTATGAACCGCATTAAGATTTTCACACAAAAATAGAAAAAGACCAATAAATTTTGGGGGTTCCCCATACTTAGAACTGAAACTCAAAAATTTTTTTTTCATCAAACCCATACGTGTGGGGTATCTATGGATAGGTCTTCAAAAATGATATTTAGGTTCCTAATATCATTTTTTTCTAAACTGAATAGTTTGCGCGAGAGACACTTCCAAAGTGGTAAAATGTGTGTCCAAAGTGGTAAAATGTTGAACAAGATCTAGCAAGTAGATTTTTTTTAATACGTCTCAAATGGTACGGAACCCTTCATGCGCGAGTCCGACTCGCACTTGGCCGCTTTTTTTTTATTTTAGTATTCCGTCGCCATGTATGATTTATGTATCCATGCCAAATGGCAGCTTCTAGCACTAACGATCACGGAGCAAAGTCGCGGACGGATAGACGGATGGGTTTGGCGAAACTATGAGTGGACTACGGAACCCTAAAAAGAGTATCCTTTCTTTGTCTATGCTCCAAATATATACTCTTTCTTGCCAAACTATACAATGTCAACTGTTTATAACTTAATAATATTGCATTGGTAGGGATGTGTTACTACACGCGTTTTTTAAAAATTTACTCTGGTTTAGATTTAGATTTATTTATTACACAACATACGATTGCATTACAAATTACATTCATGTCAATTTAGCGTTTGATTAAACACTGACCTACATTAACAACCGCAAAATAAAATGAACTGCTATTGCTATGCGGATATACTACACATTGGTTAAGGGACTGAAAAAACGCATATTACCACCTAAATTTCCATTACTCGCCAATCCCATATCTAAATATTGGGTACCTACAGTTTAAAAACTACCTATTAAAACAATTTTCTTGTATTGAAGTGTACAAACAGCAAAACCAACTGTCAGATTTTGGGATTTTGGTATCAAGAAAAGGTAATAGAATAGATATTTCTGATAGGGTAGAGTGGATTTATCCGAGTTTGAAGTTAAGCGACTCAATTTGTTTGTTTTGTCGATTGATATAAGTATAGTGTTTTGTATTGAAATGCACACATGACTTTTTATTTCGGGGTTAGACATACATAGTAAACCTTTTTACCCATGGAACCGTTTGTCCCCGTCCTATACCTACCGTTTATTGGTGAAACATGAAACGGATGCGTTATATGTGAATGGACTTTGTAAAGTAGCATAAGTTATGATCGATAGAATAGAACACACCTACACGAACGTTATTGACATAATACTTACCTGCAATATAAAGCTTGTTTAAGAGACAGAGCTTATACAAATGTACATAGGCACCATGCATACTGCTAAGTGGAAAGCTGTATGAAACACGTTTTGCGCCAGGAGTAAAACATAAAACGGCGAAATAAGACGCTGCACGCTGTTTGCAGTCAGCAATCTTTTTTTACAGAACAAGTAGGTACATAGGTTTATAGGTTGTAAATTATCTAGAAGTATTCACATTTGAGTCAGTATCAGCGGTCCGGCCGATCCGGGGCTCTGCACGCATGATTGCTCGCTCATATTATATCTAGTGGTTTGTCTGATATCTGAGCAAATATTACGAGCGCTCACTAGGCGGGTTCCTGACAGTCAATGTGTTAAATCGATCTCCATACCTACAAGGTGTAACAAAAATAGTGGGCATCCGTTGAAGGGCATATTTGGTATTATGTTCTAATTAGGAAAAAAGTAAAAGAAAAATTTTTTGGGGTGAAAAAAATTTTTTTGGACCTAGCGTTAGCGAAGGTTTCCCTTTTAGCTTGGGGAAAAAGTGGTTTCGTATGTCCGGATGTTCTTCTCTAGGGGTCATCACACGTTTTGAGGGAGGGAGGGGGCAAGATAATGTGACACGGGGGAGGGGGGGAGTCACAAACTTAATGACGTTACTTTAACTTCTACTGTAACCGAGAAAATATTAATCTTTTAAAATTCGCTGTACAGTTAAATCATATTTTTTTGGAACAATAATCGTTTTTATTCGTTTAAGGGCCTCCGCTAGCTAACGCGGACGCCCGCCCAGGCGCGGATTAGGGCGTCCTCCCGGGAAATACCGGTTCTCGATTTCCCGGGAAATCCCGGGATTTATTTGGAATCCAAAGAACCGGTACCGAGTCCCGGTTCTCCCGGTTCCCGCCATAACATCAAATATTTCCGTAATATTGATTACTTTTTACTCAGAGTTTAATAAATGTATAAATGTGTAATGTATATTCGTATTGGCAAAGCAGCGACCATGTTCGGGAGGCTACGTTCAAGGGTGTGGTGTAACAAACACCTCACTGTTAGAACCAAGATGATAGTATACCAGACTTGCGTTCTAAGTATACTCTTGTACGGAGCAGAAACCTGGACGACGTATGCAAAACAGGAGCGACGGCTCAACACTTTTCACATGCGCTGTCTACGCAACATTTTAGGCATAACTTGGCAGGACAAAGTGACAAATCAGAGGGTTCTTGAAAAAGCGCAGCTGCCTAGTCTTGCCGCTTTTCTCAAACAGAGACGCTTGCGGTGGCTGGGGCATGTGCACCGGATGGAATCCTCTAGAATACCTCGACGTGTCTTGCTTGGTGCAGTTGCGTATGCTAAAAGGAACGTTGGAAGACCGATGCTGCGCTTTAAAGACTGTGTTAAGCGAGACATGTCAGCATTTGAAATCGACCACCATGCCTGGGAAACTTTAGCTGAAGACCGTGATGGATGGCGCAAGCGTGTTGTGGAGGGGAGAAAGCTATGCGACCAAGCCTGGTTTACTACGTTAGATAGCAGAAGGTGTCGCAGAAAGCAAATCGGGACTGGAACCTCAGGTGGCATGAGCTTTCTCTGCCAAAAATGTGGGAGGTCGTGCCGCTCACGCATCGGCCTCCACAGTCACCAAACCCGTTGTCTAAACAGCAATGCTTAAATCGTCTGCAATAGACGCAAAGGCCTGTGATGGTGATGAATAAATGTTATATACACAACACTTAAACTACAATGTTTATGTATAAAACTATAAATCACATTCTTGTGTCGTAATTGTTATTGATCTCCAGTTCCATCCGTTCTTAAGCCAATGATTAGATTAGGTATTTGATAAGTTCTTTATGTTAAATTATTTATGTGTGACGTGATTATACTGATTATATTTTTGTTAAAAAAAAGAACTGTATTTGTTTTAAGTGTGTTGATTATTATATTACTGCAATGTTACAATTATCTTAAGTTAATCACATTTGAAATATAAAAAATATTGAACTATTATAATTAGACTGATTTATATTATTTAAGTTCACATTTAAAATTAAAATAATGATTAGCGTTACGTCGAGTAAATTTGACGACATCATACATAAATAGTCAGGTTGAGATATTAAAATTCGTATATCTTTGCACAATTTGTTTTTTTTTTTTAATTACAATATTATGATAATTATGATATTGTGAACATGATAAGAATGTTTAAAATATTATGTTGTTTGTAAGTATTACTTACTACACATGATTCATAACATTACGATTATGATCAATGACACTGTTAACTGATTAATCAATTAAGACTGATTAAAGTAACTATAAAGACTGATTTAAGTGTATTATTCCTAAAACTGTTTTTTATTCTATAAAAAATTCTTAATTATTCCTACGATTCCTTTTCATTATTATTAAAGTTAGTTGCAAGATTCAAAATATATAAAAATAATTCAGCTCAGCATAAAGAACCGGGAGAACCGGGAATCCCGGTACCGGCTCCGACCCGGTACCGGGAAATGAAAAACTAGGAACCGGTCCCGGGACTGCACGCCCTAGCGCGGATACAAGATTAGGCTTAGGGGGGGGGCCATTTTGAGAAAATCATATATTTTTGCACAGAAAATAAGGATAAAAGGTGAAAATGTTATTCCACTTCAAATATTTTCCATTATCCCTGATTTTTAGGGTTCCGTAGCCAAATGGCAGAAAACGGAACCCTTATTGAAACTTGGGAAGTAGATGTATTCTGTGAACTGCATTAAGATTTTCACACAAAAATAAGTAGTTCCCAAGTGGCATTCGGGGTTCTATATGAGATGTCTAGTCGTTCACATGTACTCCACAAGCTGTGTAAGTCAGCTGTATAAGAGCTGTATAGCTTGCTATAATGCTCTTATAGAACCAGTTTGGGCACAAATTAGACAGCCTTAAGTTCACTATGGCTGTACATTAGCAGTATAATAGCATTATAATAGCAGTTTAAGTAGTAACATCGGACTTAAGGCTGACTAATGGCACTATATGGGACGCAGTGTGAACCATACAACGTACATGAGTGTAATAAAGAGTAACAAGTGGCTAAATACACAGCTATCACAGTTATAAAATCCGACAAAAGTACTCCAGTGCTACCTAAAATTCACGTGGGTCCATTATATTTCTTTATTTTATTTATTCCTCATTAGTTTGGTTTTTTGTGTGCCATCAGAAACACCGGCGGATATCCTTTGGATAAATTTAATGATAACACGCGGTAAGTACCTGTTTTAAATTCTTAATAATGTTAAATGCTATGGGAATGCAAGTTTATCGTGAAATGTATACATATTTACAGCTAAAATATTCACGCGCCTCTGTAAAAACGCGATATTCATTTTAAAATATTTAAAACTGGCTGAGAGGAAATCAACAATTTTCAGTTTTTGACATTATATTGGCATTATAATTATACTACGGTAATTAATTATAGCATGAAACCAAAACTCAATCGCTCTATCTGCGTATTTTGTGATAAATCTGCATGATAATTTTGGAGATTTATTTGGTAAATATTTTAGGTTACGCAGAACAAAATGGTGGAAATGAAATACGGCTATGTGAACTGATGCATCCAATTTAATGCATTTTCAGCTTACAGCAAATTAGAGTAGTACTTGTGGACAAATAAACTGCTATTGATGTTAATGGACAACACATATAATCCTTTTAACAGCCTACAGTGCACATGCGAACCATTTAAACACTTCTGTACAGCTAGTAAAAAAAGGTTATTTTAATGATCACAAACAAGTCCTACTACACCTACTAGCTGTATAACAGTCTCAAACAAGTAAACATAACAGCTTTTGGCTTTATAAATGACCATGTGTGTTCTATTAAAATGCTAGCTCTACAACATCGTACAAGTAGGCTGTTAAACAGCGGTTGCCGTATCTCTACCCTCCTATAATGCTCTTAGTCAGACGGCTGACTAAAGGATAGTTGTTAGAGTATTATAACACCAACAGTCGTATAAAAGTATAACTCTACCCTCCTATAAGTCCCTTAGACAGGTATAGGTGTTATTAATCGCAATAATGCAGCTTATACATCACGAGTGAACTGTAATAATGCTTCAAGTACACCTGGGAACTAAATGTGTACTCTTAAATGGAGTAAAATGCTACTTGGGTTTTTTTTTAATACGTGTTAAATGGTACGGAACCCTTCATGGGCGAGTTCGACTCGCACTTGGCCGCTTTTTTAGTATGTTATTGACACAATGAAAAGCCAGGTATTTTTTTATTTATTCAAAAGCGAAACGGCTCACTGTCTCACTTACGTACGAATTTACAAGTGCGACAGAGAGGCAACACGGCGAACGTGGTTAGCGGTAGGCCTTCAGTTTCTACTAAATCACTAAACATTGTCTCCCCTCGGGCTCTGATGTTAGGCACATATGCCCCAAGAGTCTTATTTTTTGAGCAAAGTAAATGAGTTTGCGCACTATAAATATAGATGGCGTTAATATAGGGGTTTCCTTCATGCAACATCACGCAGCCCACCGCGGTCATCAAAATATGAAATACCTTTATCTCCCTCTCTGTCGCCAACGTATTGCGAACCCGCTAATATTTGCCAACGTCATGGAGTAGATGGCGCTAGTAGTCACGTTTAACTTAAGTAACCGCTTCGAGGTTATTGGGATTTTTTGAGGGAAGGTGAGAGGGTAGATGAGAACGACAGTAGGAAAAAGGAGGTTGTGTGCGAACAGATCGACGCGGCAGTGATATTTGCTTTTAGATCAAGTCAAGAACGTTCTTATGGTGTTATTAGAATAATTATGTGTCTCTAGTATATTGTGACCAACGTTATCAGTACTCAGAGTGAACAGTGATCCAGTGAGGCTAATATGAACTTAAGGTAAACTTTGTGTGAGGAAAGGGGTCGCTATAAGGGGAGGTTTGGAGGCGACTATTAAGCTCAAGAAACCAGGTGGATAATCATGTGATACTCATGTTATATGTAGGTAATAAAGTCGGACACCAGCACAACTCATATCGTCATCTCACTAACATCCAGGCCTCGTATAGGTATGTAGTACATTTACATATCGCTTTCCAGTATCCGTAAAACCATTAGCTCATTCGATAGGTTAATAAGTATGGTGAGCTTGACGACATGGTGGAGCATGCTGGGAATTTTTATTCACATGCACTGTTATCATCATCAAAAGTAACATATATTTATCTCTAACATATGAAAAGTCAATTTATTTACGCGCGTACAACTAAAGAGCTACAATATTTGGTTTATTTAATTCAATTTAATGTTTTATTTCAACCATGAAGCCCATATTTATATTATTTCTACCAAAAAGGTATTCAGCAGGCGAATGTTAGTGGTTCACCTGAGCACATAGGCAATTGAGTGAGTACCTACATACATTTTAACTGAACATTCTTGCTCTTTGATATACAAGAGATTGCATGTGTCAGTAGGTATCATAATATAGTTTATAAAAAGCAGATATATAAATACATACTTTCACGATTATTAATATTTTGCGACAAAGGGTAGTCTGAATTAAAAAGCTCTCTTTAATCTTTGAAAACAGTGTGTTTATTAGCCCTATAGCAGCTATAAGCAGTGGAATGGAATGGAATTTCATGTTATGGTTTTGAATGATATAAATATTTACATTTTTATGTTTTAGAACCAGTATTTGACAATAATTGATGTGATAAAAATGTTTATGTTTTACCAGAGCAGCAAAGTTTGTTTTCAACTCACGTGCCTTGAAACACTCGCAACGCTCAAGATTTTACTTTTACGCTCATGATTATATGTGACGTTACTAAACAGATTCAACATTTCTATGTTAAAAGAATGAGAGAGTGGCAAAGATTGTCACATCAGAAAATATAGTTATCTCTACTGAATAATAAAAGGTAATCAGTAATCATTTATGAATCAGGTAAGTCTCAGTAAACATTCGTAATTCGTGTTTACTATAAATCCTATAAAACAAGTATTTATCATCAGTTTTTAAACACTGACTTAGTAACATTTTACCTTCAACAAGAGCCTTAGAACTCTTAAGTCTCACATTTCATTATATTGAAACCAAGTACCTAACTACATATTTCATTAAACATGTCGAAAATAATAAAAGGTGAAAGGACATTCAACTCAAATTTTAACGCCCAAAGCGGTAGAAATTTTTCAATTATCGGTGAAGTGTCAGCAATTATCCAATTGTTCTCTTAAATGTCTAATGAATGGTGCCATTACCATACCTGCTCATACCTAACAGGTCAAACTGCTCAAACCTAAGTTTAAGTTAAACAAGAGGTTTAACTATAATCTATGTTTAGGTACCTATACGTTATGTTAATTTTGATATTTATATTTGATTATGTAGGGGACAAGGTACTTTACCTACGTGTTTAGATTTAGTTGCCTGACCAATCTTTGATATAAATAAAATAAAATCATGCACTAATAAACATTTACGACATTTTGAATTAAAATTTGCTGGTCAATTTGTGTTGTGACCCAGGATACATCCTTTCAAACAGCGACTTTATCACAGATTCAAATCATGCTGTTGATCAACAATTCATTAACAAAATAATTAACATTTTAATATTAAAATAATAAGAATCAAAATCTCTCATTCATTGTTCTGTTTGGCGGAATAGTTGTTATAGTTAATAGTATCAAATTTAAAGTTTATTTATCATGCGGATAGTGATATAATGCCTTGCCGACTGTTGTTGCTTACAAACCAGTTTAGGTCTGACCCCCGATTTGGTATATTTTCTGTAACTTCGGGATCTAGTTATATTGGTGTTTATAACATTTTGTGAAAAGGACCATAATCTCTTATGAATGATGCTTTTGTATAACACGCATTGCTTGCAGAATATCCGCTTTATCACAAATTATCAGCTCAGCCCTGATTTGACTCGTCGTGTGCGCAAGTGTGCGTGGTGGATGGAAACAATTTATACTGCGTGTCTTTTTAGAAAACGAATGTATCATGTTTAACGTATTAGGTAGGAACCAGATTTAACATTCGTTCGATATACTTATATGATCCATAAATATTCTCTTAGAATGAAACAAAATTTATTTTATCAAGATTAATAAAATAATACAGTACAAATATTCTTTGTTGCTCACCAATATAAAAACGAAAATAACATACAGATTAAGCACATAACTCAAACTATGGTGCACAACAAGCGGTCTTATCGCTGAAGAGCGACATCTTCCAAACAACCAAACTAGGCTATTATAATCGTATGTTTTGCGCATCCATATCTTCACTAAGCTAAAATCAGAAGCATTCGCATTGCGTGTAATTCAAAATTCGAAATCAACCCTTTCACTTCGTTTGAAGGACTAGAACCACTCATAACATAAGAGATGTTAAGGAATGTCTTGCCTCATTGTTGTTTGTTGTTACAGTTGTAAGGTATTGGTACGGGTTGGTTTCTTAGAAGTTATAGGTATCATTTAGATGTAGTAACCTGTAACGTGCCTTAATGAAAATGCAGGAGGCACTTGAAATCAGATTACAATTTGATGTCATAATATGTACATGGCTACCCAAACTCAAAGGACCAGGACCATCATTGAGACCCAATCAGAATCGCGCAGCCACTCCAATGGCACCAGCAAACTGCCAATATGGGGCTCTCGCTAGATTTAACAGTTGGCATGCATGATATTGCTGTCCTAAAAAATAAACGGTTAAAAGGATTGTAAACGAATAAAGAACTGCCGAATATAAATATTATGTTTAAATAATATTCACTTACTTTTTCTGTTCATGTAACTCAGCACAGTATCTTGATTCAATCCCAATTAACATTCCAATCTAGAGATTGTCATCAGAGAATCAATAAATATCAACTTGTATAACAGTAAATTGCAAACGCAAAACTGTTTACTATAAGCCACCAGGCTATTATAATATATATGTTTGCACCTAAGCCATACCCTATAGGTATAAGGACTTCCTATTATTATTCAACCATTGATTCATAGTGTGGACAGTCACAGATTAGCGATTTGATATAAACTAATTAGATAAATATTAACTTAACTTCTGAATTGTGTATGTATCTATGTCATGTACATGCGATGACCCAAACCTAGGGTTAAAAATATTAAAATATATTATTATTGAGAAGACTTCAAATGAATTGCATACTAATTGAATGGGCTAGTGGTTTCTTTATTATGTATTTTATTCCAACAAAAACAGGTAAGGGAGTGGTAGATAATTTAAAGAATAGTCACTAGCCATGCAAAACTATTTTAATTTTGTTAAATGAAAGTGGAATCGAGCAGTAGATGTTAATTGATGTCGCCAACTCAATCGAGTCTACTCGTCGTAGATGTACATATTAAGTACCTTCAACCTTCATACTCATAGTAATAATTACAAAGGCGGTAGAAGACCATGGTGGATACATTTCTGAATAAGATCAGAATTTCTCAAGTATTGTGTTATTTTAATAAATGTAATGACAGAAGTAATTCAGATATAATATCATCTATTTTGTATAATATCATCTTTAGAAACAATAAAAAGGACTTTATTATTAATTATTTTAGTATGCAAAAGCTCAGACCATTAAACCTTTAAAAGGAAGAGATTAATCATAAGCCAAATAATTATTGATAATAATTGATCGGGACACCTCAGCTTGTTAGCTTGTTTATCAGATTTAATCGGATTGAAATGCAGACTGGAGCTACACTATGATCCCAAGAATCATAATCACAATTAGAATCAGATGTCATATAAGGAAGTTCGATATCTTTCTTGATTCATTTTAATATTGCCGTGAAATATCGTAGTGTTAAGGCTGCACTCGACGCCAATGACCTCGCGCGTGTGGGCGGAGCTTTATACCCCTCACCGCACCACCCACTGCAAAAGATCGAGCGCGCAGAGCTATGCGTTCGAAATAGAATATCGCTTGCTCGCGCGTGCAATGCAGCACAGGTCCGTCTAGCAATACGACTTGCCTCGCACTGCCTCCGCAGAGGGGGGTAATGGTAGGAATCTAGGCGGAATTTAGGCTTATTGTTTTTAGAAATTGAGGCATAGTTTTATGAAATTGCAAAAAGCAAGAAAACCAAATCATTTTATAGTGTCTTGTGAGAATGATTGTAAAGTTCCATATTTTTGCAGAAATAATACCGATCTAACTGAAAGAAATATAGTTGTGTAAATTAAAATAGATTTCCAGAAAAATATATCGTTGGTCATATCTTGTAGATTGTTATATGTTTTTTGCTGCTCAGAAAGTATCAATGTTTAATATAAAATATGGTTCTGAATAACTTAGTTTTACGGTATTTTGCGGGAAGAGGAGCCTTAATTGTTTTATGTACGACTCCTACAGTAGCAATAGTCACAAGACAGATTTATCAAAGTCTTATTCGTTGCCGTATCGTCATAAGTCACTGTGGACACCTGTCCTGTGTGGTTCTTCACCAGTGCACTCGAAGCCGCTCTTTCTTGGGCGGTGTATGCTAGCCTGTAATGTGGATTTATCTTTAATGTTATTCTGTTCGCCCAACGACGTGTGACCATACGTCCATCCCTACGCTTCCTTGGCTCTTCCTTTCTTGGTTCGGCCTCGATAGCCGAAGAAACTAAGAACGCTATGGGTACTAACAGTGGATAACCTCGGTGATGTCGAGTTTGTCAAGAGTTGAAGCAGTTGCACCGTAGTAACGTTCAAGCTTTCTTCGCCAGCATCATATCTCAAATGCATCTGTCCTATGATGGGTTTCAGTTTCAATGGTCTAGGTTTCGGACATGTAAAGAATATGATCGAGAAACCAAGGCGCCCGCATTAGTCTGATCCTTGTTTTATGTTATTCCATATGCATATCCTGGCGAGTCGTTTCACCGCAGCTTTGGCCACATGAGCTCTTCTGATCACCTTTTAGTCGCAGATGCCATCATCACTTATTTAAAATACCAAGTAAACCAACAACTTGCCTCAAGATCGTGCAATTCATTGATTCTCTTAATTTTACAAGGAAGATCGACATGCATCATCTTCGTCTCATTTCTATTGATCATAAGGTATGGATCTGCATCCTGAAAATGGACTCATTACTGGCATACCCAATCTTTTGTAGCAGAACCGAAATTCATTTTCCACGGACACTTAACCTAATATAGTCATGTCATCTGCAAAACTGAGTTTATTGATTAGTTGGCCACCAACTTGGACATCACCCTCACAACCTTCCTATACTCATTGTCTATTCACAGATCTCAGTGAACAGTTGCACTCCTCGTTCAACTATAAAAGGATTACGTGTTACGGTATCCCATTTCTCATAACTCTGAACATTTAACTCCAGTTAAAGAAATCAAAAGCCTTTGCGAATGCGAAGTCAATAAAGCGCAAAGCCTTAAAGAGTATACGCCGCACCCACTGTATTCTTTATTAATTGGCACACGTTGAGAATTTGCTACTGAGTACCCATCTATATGTCTCGCATGGTTGTTAAAGTTGTGAAGTGATTATTCGTGAATAAAAGAAACAGATTGGGTCAATTTGATGGACACAGCAGTTAAAACACTGTGGTGCGGAAGGCTGGCGATATTTTGCTTAATTTAAGATCTGATCGGAATGAGGAAGATGGATCGGTGCCTCGGATGTACAGTATATGTATTGCTGTTTCTACCATCCTTAGCAGGACTGATGCATGTGCACGGGGATGTAATCAAAGAGTAAACATATCGAAAGCTGCCACGAAAAGCGGACTTACTGTGTTGCGTGCCGTTAAGCCTGAGGACACCACGTATATGACCCTTCGAAATCTTAAGTTTTTCAAATAGATAAGACGGCTGTTAATCGCGAATGACTCCAAAAAGCAATGATGCAAAGTGTAAGGTAGGTCTGGCAGACATATTTAATAGGTTATAACGGTTTAAAAATGGTGTGATGTGAGAACGGCAAGAAACAGAAAAGAAAAGCATTTTGAATGCGTTGAATTAATACCGAGCCATCCACCTCCCAAAGGCGGTATCAGTGTAGCTCAATTTAGACAGAATAAAGTGTGGCAAAAATGTTTATGCGTAAATCGACGTGAATAAAATCACGGACGCGATATAATACTTTTAAAACTGTTGCTGACAACTTGACTGTCCCAACATATTTAAACTAGATTATTTCACACCAGGCGCGATATAAACGCACCAGAGAATGATAAGAAGAATAAAAACCACTTTGCAAACAAAAAAAACAGAGTTCATTTTGACTCAATATCTGCTTGATAAATCGAAATGAACGGTAAGAAAAGGTGCCTTGAATATCACATCACTTGTTTTGGATTTGACGGTTCGAAGTGGGAGCCTGATTTGACAAGTCTGTTGAATGTCCAATTAGCATAAAAAAAAGGAGTGTGGTCGAGTTGTAAATAGATTCTATTTTACATTCTGATTTGTGATTATATAAAAATAGCGTGATTCTCCCTTGGCTGGGGAGGGCTGCCGGACATGAAGTGGGTGCACCCAGAGATGGACATGTCAACAGTGGCCTTAATGGATAAGCGAATAGATTTAAAGCGAATACTTAACATAGTAGATTACTGCGAGTAATATTCAGTAAAGAGAAGTAGTGGGAATTTAGGTTACATACACCCGTTCGGATAAGATGGCCGCATTTGTCTGTGTGGTAACTATCATTGCATATAAAAAACGTATGTTCTTTTCGTTCTCGCGGTCGTCGCAGTGTTCAAAACAGTTACAGTTGTTTACGTCTGCTGTAGTAATAGTTGTGACACTTGAAGTGGTGAAATAGGTTATTATGTTAATAACGATGTCAAAAGAGCAAAGTGACAAAGTGACAGAGCGAATCACAGATGGTAGTTACAGATGGGATAAACCTATCGCGAACGGAGCTCTCACTGTTTAATAATACCGATATTTGATATCAGATCGCATTGCCACTCTCTGACACATGGGCCGCATGACGCGGTCTCTTCTCGTGACCTAAATTGCAACTAGAGACTGCTCGGAGCAATCAAGAACCGTACGCGCTGGAGTGTAAGAAATAACATTGGTCATGGGTTGACGGAGAGACCAGTAATGGACCAAATATGACAGGTCGCAGCCGTGATCCCACTCAGCTTAGCTCAGACATCGATGGACGCTCACACCAGTTTCAGAATCCTGCTTTCAATCAGTTTAGCACGGAAATTGATCAGTATTCAGATCAGTCTTAGGATCCTGTTATTATTTGGCTCAGCACAAACATTGATGAATGCTCAGACCAGACTCAGAATCCTGTTCTTTATCAGCTCAAGACAGATCACTCACAATCACAACTCAACTCAGACCAGATGCACGATTGGATCGATCTCAGAAACGCAGTGTCTCAGCACATTTCTGTAACGTCATCAGAAATTGCACAAAGTCTCAGGCCGTGCCGATTCACGACGCAAAGGGTGAACCATGCGGTTCGAGAAAACACATTGTTATTCACAAGTGTTCTTATTATCTAGTTGTTGATTTATTTATATGTTTGCCTATAGACATCTAATTTCAATTAAGAGTAGCATTTTCTTTCTGGGCGGGAGTGTCGCCAACGTATTGCGAACCCGCTAATATTTGCCAACGTCATGGAGTAGATGGCGCTAGTAGTCACGTTTAACTTAAGTAACCGCTTCGAGGTTATTGGGATTTTTTGAGGGAAGGTGAGAGGGTAGATGAGAACGACAGTAGGAAAAAGGAGGTTGTGTGCGAACAGATCGACGCGGCAGTGATATTTGCTTTTAGATCAAGTCAAGAACGTTCTTATGGTGTTATTAGAATAATTATGTGTCTCTAGTATATTGTGACCAACGTTATCAGTACTCAGAGTGAACAGTGATCCAGTGAGGCTAATATGAACTTAAGGTAAACTTTGTGTGAGGAAAGGGGTCGCTATAAGGGGAGGTTTGGAGGCGACTATTAAGCTCAAGAAACCAGGTGGATAATCATGTGATACTCATGTTATATGTAGGTAATAAAGTCGGACACCAGCACAACTCATATCGTCATCTCACTAACATCCAGGCCTCGTATAGGTATGTAGTACATTTACATATCGCTTTCCAGTATCCGTAAAACCATTAGCTCATTCGATAGGTTAATAAGTATGGTGAGCTTGACGACACTCTCTATCGCACTTGCATATTCGAGCGAAAGAGACGTAGTAACGAAATTTCGGCTTCACGCAACATGACCGCAGATAATGGCGCTGCTAGACTGTGACCGATTGGTTACGCAGATGCACACGGGATTCGCAATTTGAAAAGAGAATAGCTAATTGCTGTTACACAGTTACACACAATTACTCATTCGAAAAAGTATGGAGGTAAGAATTCTGTACCCCTAGTGTAAATAAATTCGATTTCCAAACGTGACGTACGCGTTTGCGTTTAGTCTCATTTTGTATTGGATTTCGAAAGAGCGCGCCAAGCGGGACGTTTTGGAAACTCAAAATCCTATACAAAATGAGACTTAACGCAAACGCGTTCGTCACGTTATGATGTCGATCAAAGTTACACTAGGGGTACTGAATTTAAAATAGTGCTGATTGTTTTATGTAGATAGTTGTAAGTACAGTCGCTATCAGATATATCGGAGCAGCCGGGTACTCTAAAATATCTGAACACGTCTTTACCAGTTTATTTCGGTTTTCCTCAGAACTTTCATAAGAACGAGAACGTTTTAAGAACTTTATTTTAACCTAAAAAACCGGTTTATTCGAGGACTGACGCAACGGCCGGTTGGCCTGGTGGTATGCAACGTAAATATCCACCGACATATTGATATAAACCGGTTAATATGACAAGAACTGGTCTCATAAAAACCGGTTTAAAAATAACGGTTTTTGGAGCCAAACCGAAATTAAAATGTATAGGAATATTTGAATAATTTAATTTAGCATAGTTATATTCTTTCCTCTTAACAGGTACTATGCTTTTATAGAAATATCATAATATGTATATTACAATAAAATATACGGTATACATATAACATGGAATACTATAAATTCCTGCTATTTTTAATTTATTAATTATAGGATGCTACTGCCATGACTGACTTTGGGTATTGAGGACGAGGGTATTAGACAGTCGGTGAAGGAGCGCTTTTTCAGTCGACTCACAAAAGTCCTTAAAAGTCTTTTGTCAGGAGGCAACAAAGTGCGCGCCTTCAACGCCTGGGTAATGCCCCTACTCACATACTCCTTTGGCATACTAAGGTGGACTCAGACCGAGCTGGACGCCCTGGATCGGAGGGTCCGACTACAGCTCACCACATACCGTATGCTACACCCACGCTCATCTGTTATGAGATTGTACATCCCACGGAAGTGTGGAGGTCGAGGCTTCCTAAACGCCAAAGATCTCCACAAATGTATAATGGCTTTTGTCATATTATATTTTTATTTAACGTAATACTTTATACAATCAAAAACACTGTAGTCGTGGTTACGTCTTGTGTAGTTTAAATTTGATTATTTTCTTTCTTAATTCTTTCCTTAAAATACGTCATAAGTTCATGAAATGCTTCTGGCGGATGGTTATGATAGATCTGCCTACTCCACACCCTATTCTCGATGGTGGTCACGGACCCAAGGCAGGCTTTCTTGCGTCGGACGCAATGCCAGCGGGTCTTGCCGGCCCTGATGTATTGGCGGTGGTACTTGAAACCCGAGTGATATAGGACTAGGGAGCCTAGTCGCGATGGCAGGAACACAAGCTCTGAAAACGATACAACTGTTAATAAAAGTACGAGTACCATTGTTGCCAGCGTTTCTTGAAGCTATTAGTGTAGTGGCTGAAGTACTCCAACAAGAAATTATTAAACTGTTAGGCTAGCAAGTTACCAAGTTACTTTTCATGTGTTCTTTTATTTTAGGTTCCACAGACGTTCATAAACATGAAGTTGCCAAATGGGCATTTCTATTTAAAGTTGCTCCTACATTTTTTGTGTTAGAATGTTACAATTGACGTTTATTAGGTGCATAGGTAAGTGGGGTTACCAGTTACAATACTTATTGCATGTTGTGTGATTATCCTACCTACTTAATGGACAGGTCTGATAAAATAATGGGCCGATCACGGGTTCCTTGGGTGTCGGAATTAATAAACTATTTTTTTTTTTAATTAAACGGCGGATGAACATGTGTGACAAATAAATTTTGTCAGTAGAAACAGGATTTAAAAATGTGGGCGCGAAATTTTAATTTTGTGAAAACAGAAAAAATGGTTTTTGGGAATTCTTAGATTGATAAAAATAAACAAATATAAATCCATTCATCATATTTATTAAAATTATGATCCTTACCGACGCATTAACAATGTGGAGCTTTCGAAACTTAAACATTTATATATTGAATCCCATCTGAAAATAAAATAATATAATGTATGTGTTAAAACGTATAAAAATTCAATATTACAACTACAATTTTGCGTTAGTCCCCTCTTAATATTATCAACTTAGTTATATTATAACTACTTACCTACTTAGTCAGGTCATAAGTTCTGTCATAAAGGTGTTGACTGAAAAAATGTAATACAAAGCTTTTAATAAAAAAAAGTTAAGTAACTATGATTTGAAAGCTTGTCTTATACTGATCAAAACGTAATAATCGTGACTTTATTTACTACTTACTTGTTTACTTTAGAATTTTGGTAAGACACGAATACTTCAAACTGAGGGTACTATTTTTCAGCAACACGCTTATTTTTCACTGCCATCCAACAAGTAGGCTTGGTAGAATATGTAAGTACCATCAGCCGTAAAAGTGCATGGCGACTTTATCAATGAATTCATTCATACCAATTTCTCCATGTCATTTTGCAGCTCATTGTGAGTATGTATGTATGTATAAACTCCTTATTGTACTTGCAAAACAAAACATAAATATGGCACAGTATATAGGCAGTACAAAGGCAAACTTATCCCTTTAAGGGGTTTCTTCCAGTTAACCTTTGAACATGTACAGTTGCAATTTTGGCAGTCCAATACACATGAATTATATATCTAAAGATAGACCCAGCTTTAGTTTTATGTAAGACACAACCATATGGAAAATAAATATAGATAAATGGGGATCAGAATCACCTTGAACAGGCCGCGTATATTTTGCATGTTTTTTTATATATTTTTTTCTGAATATTACATAGAATTATACAAAACTGGCACAGCAGATTACGTTAAATTATATTGTAAGTACCTAATTCAGCATTAAATAAGCTTTCAACCCATTTATGTCTAATAAGGTAAAAATCTTTGTGACAGAACTTATAACCTGACTAAGAAGTCCAATAGTAAGAACATGAATGAGCTTAGATTTAGATCAATATATATTACAAAAAAAATGTCAGGTATCTCGAATGAAAACTTTTTGCACTCATTTTAAATCTAAAGGTGTGTTTACCTTAGAAGCATTTTCAGTTAGGCAATTGAACAATAAAGCTGCTCTTTCGCATCCTTTCTCTCCATCTTTTACGGGCACATCGTTTACTGAAACAAATTACCAACATAAATACTTTAGTACGTGTAAGTACGGCTCGGCTGTCCGCTTTGTTCACTAGAACTAAAAGAAATCCCAGTATTAAGCCGGAACCCCAATGCAGCGCACGGTCAAGCTATGCACGTGGGAAACAAAAATGCATAGAAACATAGCAAGAGGCTGATTTATATAGCAAATGCAGTAATATGTTAATTTGCATAAATGATTTATTGTGTGGTAAGTGTCGACTTTTAGTATATAAACATAAAGCAGTAGGTTGCAGACGAAGAGCCAGCATCGCCAATTGTTGTGCATGTAGTCGCAGAAGTTGATGCTACTGTTTTTTACAAGACTTGCACTTAATGTTTTCCATTTTCCACTACAAAATGCAAAAAACAAATGCAGATAATATTATGTGTCAGATGTTATCAAAGCTGACACGTCATCGTTGATGTCCTTCTATCTGTACATATAATGCCAGTGACTACTTATTGGAGAATCGTTTTTTTTTGACATGAAGCACGAACATTTGTGCAAATATTTTTATATGTGTATGTAGTGGGAATTAGTGGCTACTCATGCATATTTTTTTTGGAGGTGTACCTCCGCGAAAAGTAAAAAAAAAATTGGAAGGAAAAAATTATTTTTATTTTTTGCAATTAATTTGTTGTGTAGTTTGTATTCTGATATGTAACTTACAATTGCATAATTAATGATCCTTTTACTTATAATGTTAACTGAAAATACCCTCAAAAATGTTATGAACGTTTGTACGCAGTCCTATTTGTGTGTGTTTGTGTTATGTAACTACTATATTTTCCTCGTATTCGAGAGAACGAAAGACGAAAGTTGAGTATTTAACTCGCTTGAAAAGCACCCATTCTGACTGGACTGAAATTTTGGTGCTCTCACTTTAATTCTAATAAAAATACCTCGTCGTCACCTATGTACCTTTCATCCCTTGGTAAACTTGAATTTAAAAACAAGGGGTTCAGAAGTTTAATGGACGTCGTCTTTAGTTACCGTTATAAAGTCTGTTCACCGGCTCGCTCCACGAATTGTATTTATTTCCCCAAGAATTTCTTTAATTGTTCATTTCGAATTCGAAACAAATAGTCATTGTAAAGTTTCAGACTTGGCTTAGTTTCCAGTTTAATGGTGCTGTTTATTTAGCCATTTCTGTGGGATTGTGATTATGGATTTCCTGTCGGTGACTACTTTGAGTTATGATTCGTTTAAATTCCTGTTTCGGTGCAATAAGTCAATTAGCGTATACATATTTTGCAAAAATATTAGTTTATGTGACTGCTATATAATTAATGAAAGGCATTTAGAAGCACGGCTCGGAAACCGGTTAAAGTTCCAAACCGTTATCATGTACTTGGCGCAAAACCTTTGTATTTCGGTTTCACTTGAAAAACCGTTGTTTTTAAACTGATTTCGCTGTATTATTGTCCACAATAGAACCCTTAACTATGTAAACTAGCTGAATAAGAGTGTTAGAGGCGCTGCAAGTGTAGGTAACTCTATTTTGGGGGCAAATTAATCAGCTGTCAGCTGAATAATTGGAAACATTGCACTAAAGTTATTGTTAGTTATTGTTGGCGCAATAAATAATGTTTACTTACTTACTTATATCAGCATTACTAAAGGTAACAGTCACCCTAAGAGCTGAAGATTGTCTGATTAGTGGATCACGTGTTATCTATTTACAGCGCAATTGCTGATTAATAGAGTCCCTGTTACCCTTTTTTCAACACAAACTACTTCAAAGGATTGATTTAACGCTTCAGTCTAAGTGCGCATAAGCCCGGACAAACGCTAGGAAGAAGAAGATTATCAGGCAACGAAGTCCATAGAAAGGTATATTACGATACATACAATAATAAAGTCATAGAAGCTAAAAAAATTTCAGTGACAGTTATAGAGTTGACTAGACGCCGACGCTCGGGAGACGCTAGTGTGGGGTACGACGTTGTTATATGTTTAATGACAATTAATGGTCCAATCAGTGATAGTTGATCCGAGCCTACATTAGTACTTTATAATAACCATAGATTTTGTCCTTTGTCAAAGTTTCCTTTAGTCGCATCTGGGCAAGCGAGAAATGCACACGTGCTGACGAGTTCCCGCTCACAGAAAGAGAAAGAGAGAAGCTAATGTTCAACAATTATGAATGGAATGCAACAATGAATCAAAATAACAGATTTCTTCGTAGGTATAGAAATAAATATGGAAGTATTTTTTTGTGTTCCTTATTCTATCTATAGATTATCATTGGAATTATCAGAAACAAATTATGCCAGATCAGACAATCATAGGCAAGGCTAACCCTTACACCGGCGGTATCATGGTCGCATTTTTATCACTTTTCATGTCATGCATCACTTTCGCACTTACATACTTGTTAGAACGTGACAGGCATATTCATTCATTGGCCTTTGAGTCTATTACAGACTATTCAAACAGTGTCAGGTAGGGCGGCTGCGCTTTTCATGGCTGTGTAGGCCAATACGGGAGCGGCAAACACGACCACAAGCCAGGCAGGTGTAGTGTGTCCGTGGCGAACAGGTGTCGGGCTGATGACGCTTGGCTCGCTTACTAGCAAGTGTCTTAAACCAAGCCTCATCGTGGATTTTACGTCCGTCGAACACCAGTTTGCGCCACTTATCTCTGTCCTCGGCAAGCTCCTCCCATTTATGAACAGGGATGTTGAAGGCGTGCATGTCTCGCTTGGCGCAGTCCTTATGCCGTAACATAGGCCGACCGACGCTTCTCTTGGCATCAGCTATGGCGCCAAGTAAAACACGCCGCGGCAAACGAGAAGGTTGCATTCGATGCACATGCCCCAGCCAACGTAAGCGTCTCTGCTTTAGCAGCGCAAAGAGGCTGGGTAGCTGAGCAATCTCAAGAACCCTCTCGTTCGTAACCTTGTCCTTCCAATTTATATCTAATATGTTCCGGATGCAGCGCATGTGGAAAGCGTTGAGACGACGCTCGTGCTTGGCGTACGATGTCCAAGTCTCAGCCCCATACAAGAGTATGCTCAGGATGCACGTTTGATAAACGATCATCTTGGTTTTCCTGGTTAGATGTTTATTTTGCCATACTCTTGTACTCAACTTCCCAAACATCGTCGCGGCTTTTCCGATTCGAACGTCGATTTCCGCATCCGGTGAGAGATTACTAGTCACCGTCGACCCGAGGTAACAAAACTTGTCGACTGACTCCAGCGGGGCGCCATCCAACACGATCGTCGGTATTTCCGCACACCCTTGAGCCAATACAACAGTTTTCCGGGGATTGATGGACATAGAGAACAGAGCACAGGCCCGAGAAAATTTGTCCATAATAGTTTGAAGCTCAAACTGTGATGTGGCGATGAAGGCTGCGTCGTCAGCAAAGAGCAAGTTGTCAACGAATAAATTGTCTCGTTTTCGCTTTAGAAGGGAAACGTTGTAAAGTTTCCCATCGGCCCTTGTATGCAGATGGATACCCTGTTGGTCGTCACCGAAAGCAGTTTTTAGCAGCAACGAGAAGAATATACCAAACAGGGTAGGGGCCAGTACGCAGCCTTGCCGAACGCCTCGACGCATAGGGAACGGGTCAGACACGGTACCGTCGAACACCACTGCACCTTGCATACCTTCGTGAAAGGACTTCACAAGATTCAAGAGATTTGGTGGGCATCCGATGTGTTCCAGTACAGAATAAAGCCCTTCTCGGCTAACTGTGTCGAAGGCCTTATTTAGGTCAACGAATGCGACAACCAAAGGTGTTTTCTGTTCTCTACATTTTTCTTGGATTTGCCGAAGTGTAAAGATCATATCCGTTGTGGAACGCTGGGCACGGAATCCACACTGACTTTCGGGATATACGCGATCGGCAAGTTGCTGTAGTCTTGATAGTACTACCCGACCGAATAACTTGCCCGCGATACTAAGGAGGGAAATGCCTCGGTAATTGTTGCAATCACCGCGGTCTCCCCTCCCTTTGTACAGCGTGACGATATTAGCATCGCGCATATCCTGTGGGAATTTTCCCTCCTCCCAGCATTTCCGCAACAGACTATGCAGAATCGGACCCACACACTCGAGCTTTATGATGTCGGCTTGAGTACCGTCACTGCCTGGACTCTTTCCGCGTTTCAGCTGCTTTACAGCCTTATGAAATTCCTCTACAGAGGGTGGTACATCTAGTTCGAACCAAGTTGCTAGCTTTGGCGTATGTACTAAGGCCATTGAGTCAATAGCAATTGGATTCGAATAGAGTTCGGTGTAATGTCTCGAGCATCTACCGGGTGTTTCCTGTAACACGAGCAAATAATTAAACATATATTGTACTCCTAAAACGATATAACTTTTGATTAACAACTTTTAAAACAATATAGATCAATTAATTGCTTTTGGTAACTGTAGTTACCAACTGTCACCCTTATTATATTATAATAATAGAGGTCACTGAAAAATATGAAGTCGATAAATTGACATGAATGTAATTTGTAATCGTATGTTGCATAAATAAATAAATCTATATCTTATACCTTTAAACGAGCAATTCTTGTATATATATTTCCGGGATCTCGGAAACGGCTCTAACAATTTTGCTGAAATTTGGTATATGGGGGTTTTTGGGGGTATACAATCTATCTAGATGAGTCTTATGTTTGGGAAAACGCGTGTTTTCGAGTTTTCATGCGTTTTTCTTTCGACGCAGAATATGGTCGCTAATTTCGTGTTGCCGGCCACTGTCCGTCTGGTTCAGCGGGTTACGACGCGGACTGCTAAACGAGTGTTACGGGTTCGAATCTCGCCCGGTGACTAACTTTTTTCTTTATATGTTCAAATTTATATATTTTTTTTTAATTTTTATTGTTTTAGACAAGTTTAATTTAGTAAAAAAAATAGTTAAGATTACCACCTATACACCACCATATTACAATAAATAGTTATAACCGAGCAAAGCTCGGTCGCCCAGGTACTATAAATCTAAATGTATACCGATGTGCTCGGTGCCAAGCAGCACGGCGCGCCAGTACGCCTTCTCGACGTCGACGGCGCCCGGCGGCTGCTTGGACGGGTCGAAGTGCGCGTCCATGAGCGACGTCGCGATCTGAAATATGATCACATTATTTATTTTACAGTACATATGGGGCTACTTTATAGCACTAGTGCGAGAAGTAGCATATTACGTTACTGTGTCGAACATTTAAAGGGCCATATGTACTGTAAAACGTTGTACGATACATGTGCGAATAGGTAATTCGCAACTCGTGTCGATTTAAAACACTCCCTTCGGTCGTGTTTTAATTTATCGCCATTCGTTTCGAATTTCCTATTTTTCGCACTTGTATCGTAATGTACTATTTCATCACACTTGCTCGAAAGAGATCTTATTTCATGCAGGTGTGCTGAAGGACAAAGGCTTATTTTATTCCCGCGGGAGTTATGTATTGTGAAAAAAAGCTACAACTCCCTAGGGAGTTATAGATTTTTTATTTAATTATGTCACTTATTCAAACAAACAGAGTAGCATAAATGAGTTTTACTTTTAAAATACTGACGTTTATAATTTAACATTTTTGTTTATGTTTAAACTTATTTAATTTTTATTAATTTAACAGCCGTTTAAAATATTTTTACATAATTTTCAATTGTGGCTGAATGCCGAATAGGTCTGTGCCTCACCTGTCAAATAATAAATAAATAAATAAATAAATATTATAGGACATTATTACACAAATTGACTAAGTCCCACAGTAAGCTCAATAAGGCTTGTGTTGAGGGCACTTAGACAACGATATATATAATATATAAATATTTACAAATACTTAAATACATAGAAAACACCCATGACTCAGGAACAAATATCCATGCTCATCACACGAATAAATGCCCTTACCAGGATTTGAACCCGGGACCATCGGCTTCATAGGCAGGGTCACTACCCACTAGGCCAGACCGGTCGTCAAAGAAATTATATGTCAAGAAATTATAAAATGGCGGACGAATGTTTGATATGTCACCGTATTTAAGAATTATTTCGCTTAAAATTTAGTTTTTTCTTCGCAAGTGTGATGAAAAACATTGTGTGTAACTCCGAGGGTAAGAATATTGCAAACTCGGGTCTTAAATTCTCTCGTATCCAAAATTTCACTTACCCCCTAGTTGCACAATGTACTATTAATCTCTCCTAATCGGAAAGTTCACCTTTCATAGGCTAATAGCCGGGTGGAAAATTGCATTTCCCACCCTAGGGTGGAAAGTATTTTTTTAAAATTTGTAATTCGAGCAACGGCTAACAGCCATATAAGCCATATTATTCAGTTGAAAGCTCTCAAATTAGCTTCCGCATTTTCCTACAAAGTATTATCGAAATTAAATGTCAATTGCATTATCAAAAAATTACACTACTTGTATTTTATATTTAAATGTATGAAATAAACATAAATATTTGTTAATAAATCAATATGAATGTTTAAAATATTATCATTACATTACATTCATTCATTCATTCATTCAGTTTCACTTTTTTAAGGCGCGTATTCATGAAGGCCGTTTCAGACACATCCCAATTTAAGATCGGATTGTCTATGGTTTTAGATTTTTTCCGATCAAAATGTAAATGGCGCCAATTTCAGTCATAACTCATAACCTACATTTCTTGTTTGTGTTTGACTTTCCTCATAGTCGAAATGAAAAGTAGAGTGTTTAACTCGGGTAAAAGTAACCATCTCACCCTCGAAAATATCTCGGGTGATATGGTTCACTTTCCACACACTGTTTAACAATCTACTGTTTTTATTCTATTGTATTATGGCAACAAAGAGTCATTACGTCAAAAGATATAACATCCTACTCAATCAGTGTATCTTTTCTACAGTGAAGACCGTATCCGTTTTGAATGATTATTACCATACATAGAAGTTATTGTGGCAAAATAAAGTGATTGACAAAATCAAATATCGACATTTCTATTATCGATGTTACCTTAGCGTTATTAGTTATTTGTGTCCCAAGGGAGGAAAAGTAGGAAATTGCGTGCCGCGTGTAAAATTGTTACCCGAGCCGAAGGCGTGGGTGACAAACACGCGGGATGGAATGTCCTACGTTTCCTGCCGTGGTGCGCATACTATTGTTCTGCTAGACGGAGGCGGAAAGCGGCAACTTCGTTTAGCGCAGCGGGAGCAAAGTCCGCCCGGAGGGCAGAAAATATATTTTAAACATTGTATAAAAAGATAGCTACCGCAAAATACACAGCACGTTCGATATCTTCTTTGATACAGCCAATTGGTAGTTTCTTATTTTTTGGCACAGTATTCTACATTTAACGTTTTTATTTTTAAATACTTAATATATGTATTAAAGAAATTATGGTCCGATTTATAATTGATTTGCATTCTTGAAATTATTAATCTATGACTGACTTATCTATAACATATTTGTCGATGTTTCATTTTCTCAAGCACTCGTTTTTGCCACAATAAGTTCTATGTCTGATTATTATTGAAAAATACGTCAGGATTCTCGCTAATATAAGAACCCCCGATAATTGCAGACGGTCCCATAAGAAATGTATGTATGTAAACACTTTTTTCAAATTTGTTAACAATTTGAATAATGGGGTCCCAGCGCGCACAAGCGAAACGTCTGGTTGACGTAATTGGTGAGGTGGCCGAAGAGCTGGCGGCTTCCTCGCACAACTTATCAGTATTGCGATACAACGAGGAAATGCCACCAGCATCCTAGGTACAATGCCTCAAGGGCCTATTTTAGATTTAAGCTAGTTATAGTAATCCTCTGTATATATCCATTATGTATTTTGTTAAAAATATTTAATAGTAAACTGTTTTTATTATTACAGGTCTGTTAACTAAAGCTGGCGCGATCAACACATTTACACATTGCGCTTGTGTAGTGTCTGTGAATAAGCGCGCGGCGTGACGTCGCACTGCATACGCAACATGAAAAGTCTGCCCGTCTCTCTCGCGCGCGGTCTATCTTATGAGCGTGAAGGAGACAGTTATTGTTTTTATTTTGCTACTGTTTATAAATACAGCATGATGTTATTGTAAATGTTAGTGTCAGTCAGTCACGTGTGATCGACGCGCGGCGCTGTGTTGTATTTGGAGGTTTATTTTTAAACATGCTGTATAGTGAAATTGCATAAGTGTGAGTACTGTGAACGCGCCAGCTTTAGTTAACAGACCTGTATTTTCATTTATATTAGTTAAAAAAATAGTTCGATTATGTACTAACTATCGATTTTTTTGGGTGTGTTTATTTGTCCTCAGTCCCATGTAGCGCACCAGCTGAGTTCCCACATTTTCCCCTTCGTCATCAGATTCTGACTTACCTTCTTGAATGTGACGAGGTTCATGGACCGCCCCTGCACTATGCAGTCCTCAGCGTCATGTAGCGCACCAGCTGAGTTCCCACATTTTTCTCTTCGTCGTCAGATTCTGACTTACCTTCTTGAATGTGACGAGGTTCATGGTCCGCCCCTGCACTATGCAGTCCTCAGCCTCATGTAGCGCACCAGCTGTGTTGCCATCTTCCACTTCGTCGACAGATTCTGACTTACTTTTTTGAATGTGACGAGTTTCATGGTCCGCCCCTGCACTATGCAGTCCTCAGCCTCATGTAGCGCACCAGCTGTGTTGCCATCTTCCCCTTCTTCGTCAGTTTCTGACTTACCTTCTTGAATGTGACGAGGTTCATAGACCGCCCCTGCACTATGCAGTCCTCAGCGTCATGTAGCGCACCAGCTGTGTTGCCATCTTCCCCCTCGTCGTCACTTTCTGACTTACCTTCTTGAATGTGACGAGGTTCATGGACCGCCCCTGCACTATGCAGTCCTCAGCCTCATGTAGCGCACCAGCTGTGTTGCCATCTTCCCCTTCGTCGTCACTTTCTGACTTACCTTCTTGAATGTGACGAGGTTCATAGACCGCCCCTGCACTATGCAGTCCTCAGCGTCATGTAGCGCACCAGCTGTGTTGCCATCTTCCCCTTCGTCGTCAGTTTCTGACTTACCTTCTTGAATGTGACGAGGTTCATGGACCGCCCCTGCACTATGCAGTCCTCAGCGTCATGTAGCGCACCAGCTGTGTTGCCATCTTCCACTTCGCCGACAGATTCTGACTTACTTTTTTGAATGTGACGAGGTTCATGGTCCGCCCCTGCACTATGCAGTCCTCAGCCTCATGTAGCGCACCAGCTGTGTTGCCATCTTCCCCTTCTTCGTCAGTTTCTGACTTACCTTCTTGAATGTGACGAGGTTCATGGACCGCCCCTGCACTATGCAGTTCACAGCCTCATGTAGCGCACCAGCTGTGTTGCCATCTTCCCCTTCGTCGTCAGTTTCTGACTTACCTTCTTGAATGTGACGAGATTCATGGTCCGCCCCTGCACTATGCAGTCCTCAGCCTCATGTAGCGCACCAGCTGTGTTGCCATCTTCCACTTCGTCGTCAGATTCTGACTTACCTTCTTGAATGTGACGAGGTTCATGGTCCGCGCCTGCACTATGCAGTCCTCAGCCTCATGTAGCGCACCAGCTGTGTAGCCATCTTCCACTTCGTCGACAGATTCTGACTTACTTTTTTGAATGTGACGAGGTTCATTGTGCGCCCCTGCACTATGCAGTCCTCAGCCTCATATAGCGCACCAGCTGTGTAGCCATCTTCCACTTCGTCGACAGATTCTGACTTACTTTTTTGAATGTGACGAGGTTCATTGTGCGCCCCTGCACTATGCAGTCCTCTGCCTCTTGGAGCGCACCAGCTGTGTTTCCATCCTCTCCTTCGTCGTCAGATTCCGACTCGCACTCGGTGCCCAGCATCCGGTTCTGACGCTGGAAGGGATTGCGGGCCCGTTCTAGCATCTTCTGGTACTTGGTGGTCCAGCATTTTTCCACTTCCGCCATTATACTTTGGCGTTCCTCAATGGAAAAAGAGCTTAAAAATTGCTACTTGCTAATGAAACAGTAGTTTGGGCTCGGTTTAAAGATTATTTTCACCACAATAGGTCGTAAAAGCTCTCTTAATTATTCAAAAACGGATAAGAAAGTTGGATTCTATCCACATGTGTTGCAAAGTAATTTAATTTAAATTTTGCGGTTGTTTTCTTATGTTGGCTGGTAGAATTGACTTTTAAATGATAAATTTAAATGATAAATATTTAATGACGTTCACTTTGGATTGATTTCGTATGATGGTTTACAGTTACGAGTAGTATTTTCCTTGCGTTGGTGTGGTGGTAAAGCAGTTTGTTTAACACACGTGCCTTGAAACCCTCACAACGCTCTAGATTCGATTTTGAAATGTTCCCCTTACTCGGGTATCAATATTAGCACGAGCGGTTAAACACAACCCCCTGGTAAAACAACTACTGTTCTCATACATTCAAGGTTCACATTTTGCATTATATGAAATAAATGATTGATTATCTTATGGATCCCTATTCAGCGGCGTAGAAATCAAACTCGGAGATCCATATAAAATTTATAATAATTAAAAGATATTTACAAGCGTGCAAAGTACGGAAAGAGTTTAGGCGACAGAAAGAAGCTAAATAGAATATTATAATCGCGTAGCGCGCGTAAGCAGAGGCTAGCGATAAGGCGGAGAAAAGCGGCGTGCGTTTAGTGCGAATCTCTGGGAGCCTCTGTCCGAGCGCGGGCGATGCACTGAGCTCCGGCCGGCCGCGCCGCGGTGGGGGCGTGACGTCACAGCCAGGGACCGCCAGGCTGCGGGCCGCTCCCGCCGTCGCCTGACTTCGGGCCCGCTGGAGCAGTAATTAGTGTGGAGTTTATGGTCACCACACCACCCCCCTTGGAGATTTATGGACCTGCGACATAAAAATCAGGAAAAGTTACTTTTTCTGCCCGAGCGTGTTGTCCTGACGACTTGAGACGGGCAGACTTGGGATTGAGATGAGTTGTCGTCACTCAACACATAAGCTGGTTTGACTCTGTCGATCGAAACTGTCACTGGTCCTCTTTGTAGCTCT
The DNA here is from genome assembly GCF_033807575.1 of Cydia pomonella. Classification (NCBI taxonomy): domain Eukaryota; kingdom Metazoa; phylum Arthropoda; class Insecta; order Lepidoptera; family Tortricidae; genus Cydia; species Cydia pomonella. The sequence continues at coordinate 126,258 of NW_026907890.1, forward strand.
AGAGTAACAGTTTTATCGGTTCGCTTCAAGACTTTCAATGGGCCTGTGTACGGAGCTTCCAAGGACCCTCTAAGATGGCCTTTTCTTAAAAATACATGGCTTGAGGTTTTAAGGTCTTTATGGACAAAAACTGACTTCGTACCATGCCTTGAAACAGGAGCAGGTCTGATTTTAGCTATGTGCTGTCTCAACTGGGAAACAAAGTCTACTGGCTGGACCTTATTCATAGAATGTGGTTCTAAAAACTCACCAGGGATCCTCAGAGGCTCACCATAGACCATTTCTGCCACTGAGCAGTGTAAATCTTCCTTCCACGCCGTTCGTAGGCCCAAAAGTACGATGGGTAGCACGTCCGTCCATCGTATCTCATTGTGGGCCATTATAGCGGCCTTCAAGGATCGATGTAGCCTCTCGATCATACCGTTGGCAGCTGGGTGGTACGCCGTGGTGCGTTGAAGTTGGATGCCGCACAACTTGGAGAGTTCTTTAAATAGATGGGACTCGAACTGCCGGCCTTGGTCAGTGGTCACGATCTGTGGACAACCAAACCTTGAAATCCATGTATCGCAAAATGCCTTAGCTACCGTCTCAGCGCTGATATTTTGCAGCGGTACGACTTCCGGCCAGCGTGTAAATCGGTCTATAGCAGTTAAACAGTATCGGTTGTCGCACGAAGATGGTAGGGGTCCCACGAGGTCTATGTGAACATGAGAAAACCTGGAACCTGACAGTTCGAAATTTCCTAGGGGAGCAGAAGTGTGTCTCTGAACTTTCGCGCGTTGGCATGACTCGCAGCTCTGAACCCAGTTTCGCAAGTCCTTGCGTACGGAGGGCCAGACGAATCTGTCTGTTACCAGTTTGGTCGTAGTTCTCGCGCCTGGGTGACTCATTCCGTGGACGGACTGGAACACTTGATGACGTAGTTCCTTTGTGATGAACGGTCGTGGCTTCGACTGAGAGACATCGCAAGTAATGGAAATATTCATACCTTGCATTGGTACAAGCTTTAGCTTTAGTGAAGAACCACTGGACATAAGGTTCTGCAACTCGGCATCGTTTTTCTGCAGGCGTGCTAATTCCTCCAGGTCTATAGATGTTGAAATGGCTTCAATCCTAGAGAGGGCATCGGCAGTCAGGTTATCCTTTCCTGAAATATGCCGAATGTCTGTTGTAAATTGAGAAATTAGGTCGAGGTAGTTGAACTGACGAGGAGAACAGGTACGGTCCTTTTGCGTGAACGCGAACGTAATCGGTTTGTGGTCTGTATAGATTACGAAATGTCGTCCCTCGATCATGTGGCGGAAGTGTTTTATGCTCTCATATATCGCTAACAGTTCACGGTCATAAGCGCTGTACTGTTTCTGTGCATTGTTCAATTTTTTTGAAAAGAACGCCAGAGGTTGCGACTGTCCATCTATTAATTGTTCTATCACCGATCCTATGGCTGTATTGGAAGCATCTGTTACTAGAGCTAGCGGAGCATCTTGGACAGGATGAGACAGTAAAGTAGCTTTTGATAAACTGGACTTACATCTTTCAAAGGCGTTCAGAAGCTGTGGGGTCCAGGTCAGGACCTTAGAGTCCTTGACGTGAGAACCAGCCAACATGCCGTGTAGAACTGCCTGTTCTTCTGCAGCCTTGGGTAAGAAACGCCTATAAAAATTGAGCATTCCGAGAAATCTTCTCAAACCTTTTGCTGTTTCAGGTGCCGTGAACTGTTGGATGGCTGTGACTTTCGATTCCGGCGGACGTGCACCTTCTGCTGATATGCAATACCCTAGGAAAGTGACTTCACTTACACCACAACTGCATTTGGCCTCGTTCAATAGAATGCCATACTCGCTCAGGCGCTGAAACAGCTGCTTCAGATGCTCTAGGTGTTGCTCGTGGGTCTGGGAAAAAATCAAAATATCGTCGATATAGGAAAAACAGAAGTCTAGGCCCCGTAGAACTTCATCCATGAAGCGTTGGAATGATTGAGCCGCATTCCTGAGCCCAAATGACATGTACGGAAATTCGAACAATCCGAATGGCGTCGTAATGGCGGATTTGGGAATATCATCAGGATACACTGGGATTTGGTTGTAAGCCTTCACCAGATCCAGTGTCGAGAATATTTTACAACCAGATAGTCTGAGCGAGAAGTCTTCTATGTGTCTGATAGGGTACCTGTCAGGTACCGTGCGTGCGTTCAAAGCACGGTAGTCGCCGCAGGGCCTCCAGGAGTCCCCTTTCTTTGGTGCCAGGTGCAATGCAGATGCCCAAGGAGAATCTGAGCGTCTAGCTGTTCCGTCTCGAAGCATCTCGTCAAATTGGTCTTTTGCTACCTTCAAACGGTCGGGTGCTAATCGTCGCGGTCTGCAGAAGACAGGTGGTCCAGCTGTAGTGCGTATATAATGGACAGTCGAATGCTTTACCTCTCTCATGATGCCGGATGGCTTGATGAGGTCCGGGTACTGGGCCAGAAGTTTGTGGTACTCTGTGTTACCCGAAATAGCTTTGATGCCCGGCGGCTGGCACGTCTTGACTACGCCGGTGCTTGACAATAAGGTCAAGCTGTCCAATAAGCGTCTGTTTCTGCAATCAACAAGCAACCCGTAAAATGAAAGAAAATCAGCGCCAATGATCGGCCTATCTACGTCAGCCACCACGAAATTCCAGGCGAAGTCGCGTCGCAGGCCTAATTCTGGATGCAGCTTTATTATCCCGTAAGTTTTAATAACTGTGCCATTTGCAGCTGTCAGGCTGTAACCGGTTGGCCTTCTGTTGTCCCGGGCGAATCTACGTGGCAAAACGCAAAGGTCTGAGCCAGTATCTATTAAGAATTGCACCTTAGTATTTTTGTCAGTAACAAATAAGCGGCTGGTAGATTTAAGACAGCCATTTGCCGCCTCTACTGACTGTCGTTCAGGTTTCCCGAAGATTTGTAACTACACGGGATGGTGCATTTCTCGGCGTCATCGCCAAATAAATTATGGTACCAACAAATACCTGGAGTACGGCTCTGCGAATGTTGACGACCCCTGCTTCTAGACCGGGCTAACCGGTTGCCTCGACCCTGTGGCGTACGGCTGCGGCCTCGTCGTTCTCGAATGTTCAGCTGAGAGATCTGTTGGGTAATTTCGGATTTAATACGGCTTGTGATGAACTCTTCCATTTTTGAAAGCATACCCTCAAATGACAACGGAACGGCCGCTGAGCTGGTGCTGGCTACTTGAAGCATATTATTAGGTGGCGATATTTCAGTTATTTTATCGGCTAAATCTGCTAAATCACTGAGGCTTACATTTTGCGAAGCGATAATTTGCTGAACATTAATGGGCAAACGGCTCGACCACAGCGATCTTAAAAATTCGTCACTCACTCCTGTACCGGCTAGCGATTGTAATTTACGCAAAAACTGGGACGGTTTCAGATCGCCTAGCTCCTCCTTTACTAGAAGTTTCCGTAAGCGCTCGTCGCGTGACATCGATAACCGTCGCACCAATTCATATTTTAATTTTTCATACCTGCCTTTCGCGGGTGGATTTGTAATGATGTCGCGTACTTCCCTGGCAGCGTTCTGATCTAGCTGTTGGACCACGGTGTAGAATTTAGTGGAGTTGGTCTTCGTACCCGTAACTTCAAACTGCGCCTCCACCTGGGCAAACCAAATTTCTGGGTCGTCTGGCCAGAACGGGGGCAAACGAACAGCAACTCGATTCACTGCGCCGTACACTAAGGGCTCCGAGACGTCATTATCCGACGAGGGAGCCGTGGCCACGTTTTCCTTCTTGCCCGGCGGTTTGACATTTGCCCCGCTCGCTGGCTCCTTTGTCTGCTCGTGCTCCGTGTCCGACATCGCGTTTAAGAAACGTCGCGCGGTCACCAGATATGGATCCCTATTCAGCGGCGTAGAAATCAAACTCGGAGATCCATATAAAATTTATAATAATTAAAAGATATTTACAAGCGTGCAAAGTACGGAAAGAGTTTAGGCGACAGAAAGAAGCTAAATAGAATATTATAATCGCGTAGCGCGCGTAAGCAGAGGCTAGCGATAAGGCGGAGAAAAGCGGCGTGCGTTTAGTGCGAATCTCTGGGAGCCTCTGTCCGAGCGCGGGCGATGCACTGAGCTCCGGCCGGCCGCGCCGCGGTGGGGGCGTGACGTCACAGCCAGGGACCGCCAGGCTGCGGGCCGCTCCCGCCGTCGCCTGACTTCGGGCCCGCTGGAGCAGTAATTAGTGTGGAGTTTATGGTCACCACAATCTTAATAACTTACGATCGGACAACGTGGCGTAGGGCAGCAGATATCGCATGTATATGGGGTCCAGCTTGCGCTCCGGGTGCTGCAACTTGGTCAGCTTCATCTCGTCGGCGACGCGGCCCCACCGCATGCGTTGTATGACGTTGCTGAGACCGCCGTTGCGTTCCACGGCGTGGTATAGCCTGGGGAGGTTCACTTCGCTGCCGTCCAACTAAAACAGTAACAGGTTTTTAATCACACTTGCTCGAAATAGTATTTTATGCAACAGTTGTATAAGAAGGGTCAAAAAAGGCGAGTGGCGTGAGTTACAATGCGAGCCGGAGCCGAAGGCGTAGGCGAACATTGTAAAGGAATACGCCACGAGCATTTTTTGCACTATTTATACAACGTTGCATACAATGCTTTTCCTAGGAGTCAAAAACAAAAATAATACTAGAATAATACTAGAATCATATAGGTAAACAAACCAAAAGTATACAGCTAAGATACACGAGCATACCTTCATACGCGCCCGGAACCGAACCCAATGTAGCATACTTTTGGCACACAAGAGGTGGCCTTAAGAACTTTGTGATAAAACAACGCAACCTAAGTGTGTTTGGGGTTCTTAGAATTGTCTATTGTATTAGTTGCCTGTGGAAAAAAAAGTACAGTCAGCGATAAAAGCTTGTACCAAAAATGAAATTTTGCCAAAAGCTTATTTATTTTTATTTACCAACGACGCTCTGGGTCTCCAGGGCAAGGGGGCCCAGCGGCTGTACATCTTGGAGATGTACTGGTATATGACCGTGTCGCTCATGTCTGAAGTCGTCCGGGGGAACTATTCCTAGGAGATACTTGGGTCATGTCGCCTGCGGGTAGAGGGTGTACTCTTTTATACTACGTCGGTGGCAAACAAGCATACGGCCCGCCTGATGGGAAGCAGTCTCCGCAGCCTATGTACGCCTGCAACTCCAGAGGAGTTGCCTTCGAGTTGGATCATGTCGCCTGCGGGTAGAGGGTGTACTCACGAGGGGAGACCGCGCGAACACGACGCTCTGGGTCCGCAGGTGCGCCTTGATGGCAGCCAGCTCCCTGGACACGGGGCCCCAGCGGCTGAACATCTTGGAGATGTACTGGTATATGACCGCGAAGCGGATCGTGTCGCTCATCGTGCATGTTGGTTTGAAGTTTTCAGGGGGAACTATTTTGCAGAGGCCGTATTTTGAGGCCTCGGGGGCGATTTTGTCGTAGTATTTTATCGGATCCTGTAAATAATAAGTTAATAATCATATACACATAATTTCATGATAATAAACATTGTTAAGTGGAGATAAAAACTTAGTTTATTTTGCAAGACGCAATAGAAAAAGTATGACGATTCTCTACAAGTGTTTCTCTGCCCCTAATATTTATTTTAACCGATCTAACATGATTTATTCGAAGAGGGGAAACGAATAATGCTACCATAGCTATCGCGTGGAAACCGGACGGAAGCCGAGGCTCGGGGCGTCCTGTACACTCTTGGCAACGGTCCGTCCTAAGAGAGTTACGAGCGGTCGGGTTGAGCTGGAGCGAGGCCAGAAGACGAGCTGAAGATAGGAAGGCGTGGCGCGAGCTTGTGAAGGCCCTTTACACCTCTGGGGTGCTTTAGGACAACAACAACATGATTATAATGTAAGACTAGGGTAAAAGTTGCGTTACTTAAACTCAATTTTAACTAAGCTTGTGAAAATGTAATATAAAGTTAAGAAACGAATATAAACAGATTAGAGATGCAACGAATATCCAATTACTATTCGGTATCCGGGCAATTTTTTACAATACGGCCGGTTTCCGGATAGTGCGTAGTATCCGGCCGGATTCCGGATAGTGCTTAGTATCCGGCCGGATTCCGGATAGTAATTTAGCACGATATTTATGAATACAATATGCACTAAACACTACTAAATCTTATAAATAACGAAACAAAGTTAATAAATCTGCACTCGCTATGAAAATATTAAATCAATAAAATAAAATAAAATAAAAATCATTTATTTCAGACCTTGGTCCATACAGTGTTAGTACGACTTACTCTAAAAATTATATTAAATTATTATTGAAATAAATTAAACTTACAATATTTTAGGGTTTAAACTTACAATATTTTAGGGTTTAAACTGGAGCCAGTCACATATACTAGTAATAACTACATACACTCATGTGAGCCATGTGTATGTAGCTACCAGTGAGTGTACCCTGGTCCAGTGCACAAGAAGCTGACTGTCAAGCCTGTCAGCTATAATTGCCAGGAGACTGTTGCGGCTGCCCCGCAGGCGCCGCAGCGCGCAAAACACTTACGAAGAAAATTGTAATTTGCGCTATTCAATTCTCGCAGTATGTGAATTTAGTTTACTTATTTATAAACGGCTGCCTATAACTATAAATAAGTTGCAACCTGCATCGAACTTTGAGCAAGCGCGCTATCTAATTTAATTAATTTTTGACCAAACTTTTAGCCGGATATCCGGCTTCCGGATACCGAATATTCGGCGGATCCAGCGGCCGCATATCCGGTATCCGTTGCATTTCTAAAACAGATTTAAATTCTCAGCCTTAGGAAAATACGTAGATCCCGCTAAGACCGTCTCTGCCTTCCCCAAATACGCCTCTTTTCTCCCAGTCCCTTCAGTGACCAAGCTCCTCAGCTCATTAAGAAGTTCTGTTCAGCAGTGGATACAATAAACACTAATACATTACCTCAAACTCCTCAGCCGTAGGATAGTACGCGGTTGCTTCAAGCACCGCCCCTGCTTTTTCCTCTAAAGAAGCCTCTTCTCTCCCAGTCCCCTCCGTGGCCAAGCTTCCCAGTTCATTGAGAAGTTCTGTTCAGCAGTGGATACAATAAAATATACATTACCTGAAACTCCTCAGCCGTAGGATAGTACGTGGGTGCCTCTAAGACCGTCCCCGCCTTTTCGTCCAAATAAGCCTCCTCCCGCCCAGTCCCCTCCGTGGCCAAGCACCCCAGCTCATTGAGAAGTTCTGTCAGCAGTGGATACAATAAACACTAATATATTACCTCAAACTCCTCAGCCGTAGGATAGTACGTGGGTGCCTCTAAGACCGTCCCCGCCTTTTCGTCCAAATAAGCCTCCTCCCGCCCAGTCCCCTCCGTGGCCAAGCTCCCAAGCTCGTTCTGAAGTTCTGTCGGTAAGGAGTTGAAAATCTTGTTTAACAGCGCTGGACTATTCGTCAGATTATCTATCAAATTCTTCCGCTTCTTATATATATCGTCCTCAGGTACCAAGCTGACACTAAGTACGTTCCCAACTTCTTTTTGTTTGGTATTAATTTTGGCTAGTTGAGAGCTTGTAGGGCATATGTCCATGTATTGTATGCTTTCGGGGCTCTGCGCGGGGGGGTCGGGGGTGGGCTGGTTGCGGCGGCGGAGGCCCGAGGGAGGCCGAGAGCCTTCTAGTTCGTCGAACTCGTACACGTCCGGGTTTGGCGGCGGAGGGTCGCGGGAGCTGGAAAAATAGGTTCTATAAGTATATACCTGTATCATATGAAGGGGATAAATAAACCCGGGATTTACCGTAATCCCCAGAATATGCTTATTAATTTACTTATTTAACCTTTATTGCACAAAAGAAAACCTTACAGTACAAAAGGCATTCTGTACTCTACCAGTCAACCGTAAGGCCAAGCAGAGATCTTATCATACTTACTTCCTGAGAAGTCTCGTGTTGGTGGCCACCTCTTCCTGGGCAGGGGGCGCAGGGGCTGCCTTCGCCGCACGCTTCGGTAACGTTTTCTTCTCTTTGACCGGAGCAACTTTCGGTTTCCTGTATTTAAAAAAAAATACAAGCGTAACCTTTAAGAGTCCTTATTCCTACAGACGAGCGTATTTTGTAAAATGCTTCCTTTTTCATTCAAGATTACGACGTAACTATTAGTATTTATTCAAAAACTGATAACGTACTTAAATAATCGTTTCCTAAACTAGGGGCTCCAACAGTTCAAATTTTCATTTTCTCTTTTAAACCTCTTTTTTAATGAGGTTTTTTGGGAGTCTTTTCCAAATTTTGCAGTGAGATGTGGCGTTTCGGTTCTCAATTTTGCTATAAACAAGAATCATTTGGTACATGAATGACTACAATTTGATTCAACATATCTCGTACGAGGGGCTGGAATGATTAACAATCGAAAATTCATTTGAAAAAAACTGATAAAATACCTTCCGAGTTTTCTTCATTTTTTTGGCGAAAACAGGGTTTTATTATATTTTATTTCCGCAAATTGTACGCATATTTTGCTTTAAAAATAATATTATAGCAAACTGTAACTTTATGTTAACCTATAAAAAAAAAAAATCGTAACTATGGGACCTACATTGCCGTAAATTTATATTTTTTTAAAACACGTATAAATCACGCAGCAGCGACGCCCCGCTCTCAGTCCGCGCGGAGCGCGCTTAGAGGACGGACCTGTGCTCGATTGTCAGGCATTCGTTGCGATCGTAATCAGCTACGGAGTTCCGAGAAGTGCTATATACTGCGATTAGAAAATCTTAATAAAAGTTCATTTTTTACAGTATGCCAAACAGACTCGCTTATTGATGGATTTTCAGTGTTACTTTTTTTTAATACTAAGTCGGTGGCAAACAAGCACATGGCCCGCATATGTACGCCTGCAACTCCAGAGGAGTTACATGCGCGTTGCCGACCCTAACCCCCTCCCGCCCCTCGTTGAGCTCTGGCAACCTTACTCACCGGCAGGAACACAACACTATGAGTAAGGTCTAGTGTTATTTGGCTGCGATTTTCTGAAAAACGCATTTTCACTTGAAATTACGTTAGGGTTTGCATTATTATTTTTGACCCGGATGAAGTCCAAGTTCTCATGATGGAGTCAGGAGTTGGTCACCAGAACTCCTAATCTACTAATTATAATCCCATCGTGTTTGGGCTCAAAAGATTTGCCCTGACGAACACCATCGATCTAGATGAGGTCCAGGGTCTCATGATGGAGTCAGAAGTTGGTCACTAGAACTCCTAATCTACTCATTATAATTCCATCGTGTTTGGGCTCAACAGAGTTGCCCTGACGAGCACCTTCAATCTAGATGAGGTCCAGGGTCTCATGATGGAGTCAGGAGCTGGTCACCAGAACTCCTAATCTACTCATCATAACTCCATCGTGTTTGGGTTCAATAGAGTTGCCCTGACGAGCACCATCAATCTAGATGAGGTCCAGGGTCTCATGATGGAGTCGGGAGCTGGTCACCAGAACTCCTAATCTACTCATCATAACTCCATCGTGTTTGGGCTCAATAGATTTGCCCTGATGAACACCATCGATCTAGATGAGGCCCAGGGTCTCATGATGGAGTCAGGAGTTGGTCACCAGAACTCCTAAACTACTCATCATAACCTCATCGTGTTCGGGCTCAATAGATTTGCCCTGACGAGCATCATCAATCTAGATAAAGTCCAGGGTCTCATGATGGAGTCAGGAGTTGGTCACTAGAACTCCTAATCTACTCATTATAATTCCAACGTGTTTGGGCTCAAAAGATTTGCCCTGATGAGCACCATCGATCTAGATGAGGTCCAGGATCTCATGATGGAGTCAGGAGTAGGTCACCAGAACTCCTACTCTACTCATCATAACTCCATCGTGTTTGGGCTCAATAGAGTTGCCCTGACGAGCACCTTCAATCTAGATGAGGTCCAGGGTCTCATGATGGAGTCAGGAGCTGGTCACCAGAACTCCTAATCTACTCATCATAACTCCATCGTGTTTGGGTTCAATAGAGTTGCCCTGACGAGCACCATCAATCTAGATGAGGTCCAGGGTCTCATGATGGAGTCAGGAGCTGGTCACCAGAACTCCTAATCTACTCATCATAACTCCATCGTGTTTGGGCTCAATAGATTTGCCCTGATGAACACCATCGATCTAGATGAGGCCCAGGGTCTCATGATGGAGTCAGGAGTTGGTCACCAGAACTCCTAATCTACTCATCATAACCTCATCGTGTTCGGGCTCAATAGATTTGCCCTGACGAGCATCATCAATCTAGATAAAGTCCAGGGTCTCATGATGGAGTCAGGAGTTGGTCACTAGAACTCCTAATCTACTCATTATAATTCCAACGTGTTTGGGCTCAAAAGATTTGCCCTGATGAGCACCATCGATCTAGATGAGGTCCAGGGTCTCATGATGGAGTCAGGAGTTGGTCACCAGAACTCCTAATCTACTCATCATAACTCCATCGTGTTTGGGCTCAATAGATTTGCCCTGATGAACACCATAGATCTAGATGAGGTCCAGGGTCTCATGATGGAGTCAGGAGTTGGTCACCAGAACTCCTTAACTACTCATCATAACCTCATCGTGTTTGGGCTCAATAGATTTGCCCTGACGAGCATCATCAATCTAGATAAAGTCCAGGGTCTCATGATGGAGTCGGGAGCTGGTCACCAGAACTCCTAATCTACTCATCATAACTCCATCGTGTTTGGGCTCAATAGATTTGCCCTGATGAACACCATCGATCTAGATGAGGCCCAGGGTCTCATGATGGAGTCAGGAGTTGGTCACCAGAACTCCTAATCTACTCATCATAACCTCATCGTGTTCGGGCTCAATAGATTTGCCCTGACGAGCATCATCAATCTAGATAAAGTCCAGGGTCTCATGATGGAGTCAGGAGTTGGTCACTAGAACTCCTAATCTACTCATTATAATTCCAACGTATTTGGGCTCAAAAGATTTGCCCTGATGAGCACCATCGATCTAGATGAGGTCCAGGGTCTCATGATGGAGTCAGGAGTTGGTCACTAGAACTCCTAATCTACTCATTATAATTCCAACGTGTTTGGGCTCAAAAGATTTGCCCTGACGAGCACCATCGATCTAGATGAGGTCCAGGGTCTCATGATGGAGTCAGGAGTTGGTCACCAGAACTCCTAATCTACTCATCATAACTCCATCGTGTTTGGGCTCAATAGAGTTGCCCTGACGAGCACCATCAATCTAGATCAGGTCCAGGGTCTCATGATGGACTCAGGAGTTGATCACCAGAACTCCTAGTCTATTCATCATAACTCCATCGTGTTTGGGCTCAAAGATTTGCCCTGACGAGTACCATTGATCCAGATGAGGTCCAGGATCTCATGATGGAGTCAAGAGTTGGTCACTAGAACTCCTAATCTACTCATTATAATTCCATCGTGTTTGGGCTCAATAGAGTTGCCCTGACGAGCACCATCGATCTAGATCAGGTCCAGGGTCTCATGATGGACTCAATAGTTGGTCACCAGAACTCCTAATCTATTCATCATAATGGTAATTTGATGGTGCTTGTCGGAGTAAATCTATTGAGCACAAACACGATGGAGTTATTATAAATAGATTACGAGTTCTGGTGACCAACTCCTGACTCCATCATGAGACCCTGGACTTCATCTAGATCGATGGTACTCGTCAGGGCAAATCTTTTGAGCCCAAACACGATGGAATTATAATGAGTAGATTAGGAGTTCTAGTGACCAACTCCTGACTCCATCATGAGACCCTGGACTTTATCTAGATTGATGATGCTCGTCAGGGCAAATCTATTGAGCCCAAACACGATGAGGTTATGATGAGTAGTTTAGGAGTTCTGGTGACCAGCTCCTGACTCCATCATGAGACCCTGGACCTCATCTAGATTGATGGTGCTCGTCAGGGCAACTCTATTGAACCCAAACACGATGGAGTTATGATAAATAGATTACGAGTTCTGGTGACCAACTCCTGACTCCATCATGAGACCCTGGACTTCATCTAGATCGATGGTACTCGTCAGGGCAAATCTTTTGAGCCCAAACACGATGGAATTATAATGAGTAGATTAGGAGTTCTAGTGACCAACTCCTGACTCCATCATGAGACCCTGAACATCATCTAGATTGATGGTGCTCGTGAGGGCAAATCTATTGAGCCCAAACACGATGGAGTTATGATGAGTAGATTAGGAATTATGGTGACCAACTCCTGACTCCATCATGAGACCCTGGACTTCATCTAGATCGATGATACTCGTCAGGGCAAATCTTTTGAGCCCAAACACGATGGAATTATAATGAGTAGATTAGGAGTTCTGGTGACCAACTCCTGACTCCATCATGAGACCCTGGACTTCATCTAGATCGATGGTACTCGTCAGGGCAAATCTTTTGAGCCCAAACACGATGGAATTATAATGAGTAGATTAGGAGTTCTAGTGACCAACTCCTGACTCCATCATGAGACCCTGAACATCATCTAGATTGATGGTGCTCGTGAGGGCAAATCTATTGAGCCCAAACACGATGGAGTTATGATGAGTAGATTAGGAATTATGGTGACCAACTCTTGACTCCATCATGAGACCCTGGACTTCATCTAGATCGATGGTACTCGTCAGGGCAAATCTTTTGAGCCCAAACACGATGGAATTATAATGAGTAGATTAGGAGTTCTAGTGACCTACTCCTGACTCCATCATGAGACCTTGGCTAGTCACTATCATGGGTGCGTAGCCAACATGCCAATCGTTTACGATACGACAACGAAACACTACTCTCTCTCTATCGCACTAATATACGCAAACGATTGGTATTTTGGCTAGGCACTAAGCAAGTGTGTGGCCAACATGCCAATCGTTTACGATACGACAACGGAACACTATCTGTCTCTCTATCGCACTAATATACTTTATTTATACCTGCAGTCATTTACTAACTTCTTCATTTTCCATTGGTGTGAAAGAGACAGAATAAAGAGCAAGGGTTATAGTACACTCTGTAGTCTGTACACTTAGTAGTAGTGTACATAAAAAAAACTACTGTGCTTAAACAATAAAATAAAGAGTGCCCATATGATATCATATGACACTAAAATTAATGTTGCTTGAAATTATATTGAAAACTATCAAGATTATTCTAGTCTGCATTGAAACGCGCGTCGCGTTGCCGGCGCTCGCGTACCGAGCGCCAACGCCATCTATCGAGCGTTATTTCGTGAAATCGGAGAACGCTCCAAGGATTAAGGGCTCTTAACATACACAATAATCTTTAACCCTTTGAATGCCACATCTATCGAACGCGGCGTGTCATCGTGAGCCATATGGGAACGCACGAAGTCTGATTATCCTCGGTCAAAAGGTTAACAAAAAAAAACTGACTAAAACGGGACTTAATTTTTTTTTTATACTACGTCGGTGGCAAACAAGCATACGGCCTGCCTGATAGTAAGCAGTCTCCGTAGCCTATGTACGCCTGCAACTCCAGAGGAGTTACATGCGCGTTGCCGACCCTAACCCCACCCCCCTCGTTGAGCTCTGGCAACCTTACTCACCGGCAGGAACACAAGTAACACAACACTATGAGTAGGGTCTAGTGTTATTTGGCTGCGGTTTTCTGTAAGTTGGAGGTACTTCCCCAGTTGGGCTCTGCTCTAGATCTGGAATGACATCCGCTGTGCTGTGCCCTACCACACAAGGCGAGATGACATTCACATTGCCCATACCTCTCTTCTTCCTCGCGTTGTCCCGGCATTTGCCACGGCTCATGGGAGCCTGGGGTCCGCTTGACAACTAATCCCAAGATTGGCGTAGGCACTAGTTTTTACGTAAGCGACTGCCATCAGACCTTCCAACCCAGAGGATAAACTAGGCCTTGTTGGGATTAGTCCGGTTTCCTCACGATGTTTTCCTTCACCGAAAAGCGACTGGTAAATATCAAATGATATTTCGTACATAAGTTCCGAAAAACTCATTGGTACGAGCCGGGGTTTGAACCCGCGACCTCCAGATTGCAAGTCGCACGCTCTTACCGCTAGGCCACCAGCGCTTTTTTTTTACCCATACCTCTCTTTTGGACAAAATATTAATAGCGTAAAGTTAAGTTTTTAATATACCTACGACGTTTCGAGGACAAGTCTGTGGTTGCCGAGCATTTACTAGTCAAACAAATCACTGGATTGAGCTGCATAACCCTAAAATCATTTCTACGGATCGTAGTGAAGCCATTGAAATTAAAAAAACAAATCAATTTCAATCGGAAAGATGGTTTTAGGATCTCATTCAATTGTAATCCAGTCATTAGTAAATGTATCAGCGAAAACAAATATCGTGAGTGTTGTGTGTCGAGTGATTAACATCCCTAGTGCGCAAAACGGGTGCGGGTAGCACGAAAAACTCGCGCGGCTAAAACATTGGTGTCAACTTTAGCTAGTATTCTCCGAGGCCACGGGGACAATGCCGTCCTCGAAACGTCAGAGGTAAATACTGCCTCAATCGAGCAATGGAGCTGCAGAAGACATACACGAAGCTTCATGATACATCTTCTTTCACTACATTAATAATAATAATCCAGCCTATATACTTTCCATTGCTGGGCACAGGCCTCCTCTCATACGCGAGAGGGCTCAGGCTATAGTCCCCACGCTAGACTATGCGGATTGGGGACTTCACATACACCTTTGAATTTCTTCGCAGATGTATGCAGGTTTCCTCACGATGTTTTCCTTCACCGAAAAGCTAGTGGTAAATATCAAATGACATTTCGTACATAAGTTCCGAAAAACTCATTGGTACGAGCCAGGATTTGAACCCGCGACCTCTGGATTGAAAGTCGGCCGTCATATCCACTCGGACATCACCGCTTATTATAGGACATTATTACACAAATTGACTAAGTCCCACAGTAAGCACATTAAGGCTTGTGTTGAGGGTACTTAGACAACGATATATATCAATATTTATAAATACTTAAATACATAGAAAACACCCATGACTCAGGAACAAATATCCATGCTCATTACACGAACAAATGCCCTTACCAGGCTTTGAACCCGGAACCATCAGCTTCGTAGGCAGGGTCACTACCCACTAGGCCAAACCGGTCGTCAACGTTGACGCACGCGGCCACAGCGCCCACAGCCCATATTAACTTTCGTCCATTCCGAGAAAGTTCACGATGACCACCGCACACTATAGCCGTGGCGTTCAAAGTAAATATTACTTTTTATGAGGAAATACCAGATTTAATAATTTTAGTTATATATCTCCTTCGCACTGACGAGGCTCCTAAAATGAGAGCGATAAGGACAACTGCAGCTTATGCGAAAAATCCAGCGTAAAAATCTTTGAAATCGAGGTTTCGTTCTCGCCATTTCCCCCCTCCAAAACTTAAGCAAATTGTAACCATATTTTCTCACCTCACGTTCTAAACCCACATTTTCTATTTCCTCCTGTGGCACACAGTATGCTAAAAACTCTTTCTTTAGGCGCACTTGTTATTTGTATAATGAATCTCTTAACGATATAGATATTTTTGTTCATAGTTTGTCCGTGTTCAAGAACAAAGTTCGGCAAATTTTGTTTTCTAGAAATTGATCAATTTGGTTCCAGTCATATTTTTCATACTTTTGTATGTTTTCTTAACTTACTTGCATGTAGCACACAACTAAACCGGTAATTTATAATTGCGTAATTTACATTTCCATGTAATAGTTTTCTTAGTAATGTAGGAAACTTTAGGCCTATTTTTAGTTCATTTACTTTAGACATATTTGTAAAAGGCTGTTTGTTTTCTAAATAAATTAAAAAAAAAAAAAATATATATATATATATATTTTGGAAAAAAAATGAAATAGTTATTTTCATCACACTTGCTCGAAAAAGATCTTATTTCATGCAGGTGTGCTGAAGGACAAAGGCCTATTTTGTTTTCGCGGGAGTTATGGATTGTGAAGCTATAATTCCCTAAGGAGTTATAGCTTTATTCTTTAATTATGTCACTTATTCATACAAACCAAGTAGCATAAATGAGTTTTACTTTTAAAATGCTGACGTTTAAAATGTAATATTTTTGTTTATGTTTAAAATTATTTAATTTGATTAATTTAACAGCCGTTTAAAATTTATTTACATAACTTTCAATCGTGGCTGAATGCCGAATAGGTCTGTGCCTTCGATGCCTCACCTGCCAATAAATTACAAAATGGCGGACGAATGTTTGATATGTCACCGTATTTAAGAATTATTTCGCTTAAAATTTAGTTTTTTCTTCGCAAGTGTGATGAAAAACATTGTGTGTAACTCCGGGGGTAAGAATATTGCAAATGACCACCCTCGCTTCCAAAGTTTCACTTACCCCCCTCGTTGCACAATGTACTATTGTACAACAAGAGAGCAAAGTTTGATATTTCTTCGAGTGCTTATTTTAATTAGTTAAATAGTGATGAAGACGGATTAGATTTTATTTTTCGCAGTAAGGGACTCAAAAGCGCACGAGATGTAAATAACTTTGATCTCGTGTAGTACACAAAAAATTTCACGACAGCAGTGTGAACATATTTGAAAGGTGAAAATACAACCTGAAAAAAATGTAATCCGCCTTCATCACTATTTCACTCATGTTTTCTTAAGGTATTCTAACAATTAAGTTTAATTACCGCAATAAATCAAAACGAAAGAAATTTCAATTAAATAATACCTACGGAAATAATGAAGTAACGAACATCAATTGACAGTTCAATCGACAACTTTTTTTTGAAAAAAAAAAACTTTGTAAGATACGGTCCGAATTGCGGATACAACTAATTGTCAAGTATAGTGGATATCGTTAAAAGTAGAATTATTTACTTTGCGTAACAATTGCGTATTTTTTTAAGTTCAAATACGTAAAATATGGTTTTTTTATTAAATTTTTATTTCAATTAATTATTACGATTGAGGACTAGTAGGGTGTTTTGGAACTATACGGTCTGACTTATTTCGGGGGTCTAATATCAACCGTCAATATACCGTTGAATTACGTATCTTATTTTTGTCTCTGTTCGGGTCAAAATCAGATCCATGAAGCGCCTGCGCAAATACTATAGCAAAGCGCCACAGAGGTCAATCTCCTCTCGTATTAATTTAAGATATTGTCAAAATTTGCATGTCACTTTACTTATTCCTGTACCACAAGACAGATTACACGTCTCATATATTTTATTTTGAGTTTTTCTGCTATAAGCCCGTCAGACCCTTGAACATGGTCCACACGAACCGGGTATAATTGAAGGAACATTTGGCAACGATTGGCAACCCTGGCTGTCAGGTTGGCAACCCTGGCTGTCAAACGATAAGCAGCTGATTTTGCTAGGTCCCTTGTAATTATTTTAATTTTAATGATATTTCATGTAATAGTAAGCTGTTTAAGTGTGTATTAAATAGTTTTAACATTAAGTTTTATGTATACATAATAAGTGAAGTGCTTTAGTGACGTTTACGTGTCTTGTAATATCTCAAATTTGTAGCCGTTATAGGTTATACATTTGAAATCTGTGTTCGCCTTAAAATCCTTTCTGGTTGTTTTTATCACTAGTAATTACTAAGTGTGCTTATAATAAAGCGTAAATCATTGCACAGGGTTAGAACACAGTGTAGACATAGTCAATCGTCACTATTTCATGTAAGTACGTACCTAAATATCACTTGGCTTGAGTAAGCGAATCCTTGTTTTTTTTGGGTTTAATATAATAATAAAAAAAACATCTACAATGCTAACCCGCAGAGCAGCCGCAGCGGCTCGCCAGCAGGAGACTGATAAACTCCAACTTACCTTGCTGGAATTGAAAAAATCCAAGGAATCTTGTGCTCAATTGCTTAGTGAAAGAGAAGACAGTGAGAAGGAACTATTATTAGTACTTAATAGCAATGATAAGCTGAAAAAGCAACTGTGTTCTTTAGAAACTGACTATAATAATGTAAATTCAGAGCGGGCCCAGCTTCAGGAGACGGTTGACAGGTTCACTGAATGTAGTGCTGCCTATGAGCAGGCCCTGAAGGACATCAACTCATTGGAGAGAGCACTGCACGACGCCCACGAACAAATCTACGAGCTACAGGAGGCCCAAAACAATGTAGCAGCAGCACACACTCAGACCTTATTCGAAGAACTGGTTCGGCCCGACTCTCAGTTGGTTACCGCACCAATTGAAAACCCTGTGGCCACTACAGATTTAGCCAATGATACCACCACACCAAGGTTAGTAAGTTGCAGCGGAAACAAACTAAAGAAATATATTAAATTAAATAGACTCATTAAAAAAAAACAAAAGTTGTCAAAAATAAATAAATTGTTTTTTAAAAAATTGAGATTTTGTAAAGTTAATGTAAGCTTAGTGGATAAGTTAGATTTATACTCTGCTCAGTTAGAACATAGTAAATTACAATATGAAACTGACACACAGACATTAAAACTAAAAGTTCAGAGTTTGGAGGATTCAATTAAATCCTTAGATGCACTAAATGAGAGTTCAAAAAAAGTTATCAATGAATATTCTTTAGCCATGGATGATTTAATATCCCAAATTAGACAAAATTCAGAGCAGGTTGAGTCTCTGACCAATGGCCAGTCATGTGCTTGTATGCAAATGAATGGTCATTCGTCGAGTGGAGCACTCGAGCCGAACCTGTGTGACAGTTTGACTCCATCACAACAAAATGATAATAGCTCCTTCCACACTACACAACAAAGCACACCTGAACCTAATGTTATTATGTACTGTGATGAAATTGGAAGCAATATGAGCACATTTTTAAACTATTACTTAAAGGGACTTAGTACAATCAACAATTGTCTGCCTCATAGTAGCCTTGAAAATCTCTCAAAATGAATTTTAAATGATAGTACTATTAATTCAAAGACAACACTGCTTATTCTTATGGGGAATAGGGGTAATGTGAATAAAAATAATTTAATAAAATTATTTGAACAATTAAAGACACTTATAGTGAATGAAATTATTATTTTCACATTCCCCTATTGTGATCAAATGTCAGAGGCAGAAAATAACACTAGGTGTAAGTTAAATATATTTTTATATAATCTTTGTACATATAGTGATAAGTTTAGTATAATTGACACTAACAAATTTGTTAGCAAATACCATATGCCTATGGTTTTTTGGACTAAAGGTAAGTTATACCTTTCAAATTATTATTAAAGCTTTGTCGCTATCATATTTGTTTGACATTTCTGCCAAAAATTTGGCAGTTTATCCTGCTTCTATTGAGCAGACCGGTATGAACTTGGTTTTGGTTCCAGTCATAACCAATAATTTAAATTAGCTCTTAAGAGCCCTTAATCCTTGGAGCGTTCTCCGATTTCACGAAATAACGCTCGATAGATGGCGTTGGCGCTCGGTACGCGAGCGCCGGCAACGCGACGCGCGTTTCAATGCAGACTAGAATAATCTTGATAGTTTTCAATATAATTTCAAGCAACATTAATTTTAGTGTCATATGATATCATATGGGCACTCTTTATTTTATTGTTTAAGCACAGTAGTTTTTTTTATGTACACTACTACTAAGTGTACAGACTACAGAGTGTACTATAACCCTTGCTCTTTATTCTGTCTCTTTCACACCAATGGAAAATGAAGAAGTTAGTAAATGACTGCAGGTATAAATAAAGTATATTAGTGCGATAGAGAGACAGATAGTGTTCCGTTGTCGTATCGTAAACGATTGGCATGTTGGCCACACACTTGCTTAGTGCCTAGCCAAAATACCAATCGTTTGCGTATATTAGTGCGATAGAGAGAGAGTAGTGTTTCGTTGTCGTATCGTAAACGATTGGCATGTTGGCTACGCACCCATGATAGTGACTAGCCAAGGTCTCATGATGGAGTCAGGAGTAGGTCACTAGAACTCCTAATCTACTCATTATAATTCCATCGTGTTTGGGCTCAAAAGATTTGCCCTGACGAGTACCATCGATCTAGATGAAGTCCAGGGTCTCATGATGGAGTCAAGAGTTGGTCACCATAATTCCTAATCTACTCATCATAACTCCATCGTGTTTGGGCTCAATAGATTTGCCCTCACGAGCACCATCAATCTAGATGATGTTCAGGGTCTCATGATGGAGTCAGGAGTTGGTCACTAGAACTCCTAATCTACTCATTATAATTCCATCGTGTTTGGGCTCAAAAGATTTGCCCTGACGAGTACCATCGATCTAGATGAAGTCCAGGGTCTCATGATGGAGTCAGGAGTTGGTCACCAGAACTCCTAATCTACTCATTATAATTCCATCGTGTTTGGGCTCAAAAGATTTGCCCTGACGAGCACCATCAATCTAGATGAGGTCCAGGGTCTCATGATGGAGTCAGGAGCTGGTCACCAGAACTCCTAAACTACTCATCATAACCTCATCGTGTTTGGGCTCAATAGATTTGCCCTGACGAGCATCATCAATCTAGATAAAGTCCAGGGTCTCATGATGGAGTCAGGAGTTGGTCACTAGAACTCCTAATCTACTCATTATAATTCCATCGTGTTTGGGCTCAAAAGATTTGCCCTGACGAGTACCATCGATCTAGATGAAGTCCAGGGTCTCATGATGGAGTCAGGAGTTGGTCACCAGAACTCGTAATCTATTTATAATAAATCCATCGTGTTTGTGCTCAATAGATTTACTCCGACAAGCACCATCAAATTAACAATATGATGAATAGATTAGGAGTTCTGGTGACCAACTATTGAGTCCATCATGAGACCCTGGACCTGATCTAGATCGATGGTGCTCGTCAGGGCAACTCTATTGAGCCCAAACACGATGGAATTATAATGAGTAGATTAGGAGTTCTAGTGACCAACTCTTGACTCCATCATGAGATCCTGGACCTCATCTGGATCAATGGTACTCGTCAGGGCAAATCTTTTGAGCCCAAACACGATGGAGTTATGATGAATAGACTAGGAGTTCTGGTGATCAACTCCTGAGTCCATCATGAGACCCTGGACCTGATCTAGATTGATGGTGCTCGTCAGGGCAACTCTATTGAGCCCAAACACGATGGAGTTATGATGAGTAGATTAGGAGTTCTGGTGACCAACTCCTGACTCCATCATGAGACCCTGGACCTCATCTAGATCGATGGTGCTCGTCAGGGCAAATCTTTTGAGCCCAAACACGTTGGAATTATAATGAGTAGATTAGGAGTTCTAGTGACCAACTCCTGACTCCATCATGAGACCCTGGACCTCATCTAGATCGATGGTGCTCATCAGGGCAAATCTTTTGAGCCCAAATACGTTGGAATTATAATGAGTAGATTAGGAGTTCTAGTGACCAACTCCTGACTCCATCATGAGACCCTGGACTTTATCTAGATTGATGATGCTCGTCAGGGCAAATCTATTGAGCCCGAACACGATGAGGTTATGATGAGTAGATTAGGAGTTCTGGTGACCAACTCCTGACTCCATCATGAGACCCTGGGCCTCATCTAGATCGATGGTGTTCATCAGGGCAAATCTATTGAGCCCAAACACGATGGAGTTATGATGAGTAGATTAGGAGTTCTGGTGACCAGCTCCCGACTCCATCATGAGACCCTGGACTTTATCTAGATTGATGATGCTCGTCAGGGCAAATCTATTGAGCCCAAACACGATGAGGTTATGATGAGTAGTTAAGGAGTTCTGGTGACCAACTCCTGACTCCATCATGAGACCCTGGACCTCATCTAGATCTATGGTGTTCATCAGGGCAAATCTATTGAGCCCAAACACGATGGAGTTATGATGAGTAGATTAGGAGTTCTGGTGACCAACTCCTGACTCCATCATGAGACCCTGGACCTCATCTAGATCGATGGTGCTCATCAGGGCAAATCTTTTGAGCCCAAACACGTTGGAATTATAATGAGTAGATTAGGAGTTCTAGTGACCAACTCCTGACTCCATCATGAGACCCTGGACTTTATCTAGATTGATGATGCTCGTCAGGGCAAATCTATTGAGCCCGAACACGATGAGGTTATGATGAGTAGATTAGGAGTTCTGGTGACCAACTCCTGACTCCATCATGAGACCCTGGGCCTCATCTAGATCGATGGTGTTCATCAGGGCAAATCTATTGAGCCCAAACACGATGGAGTTATGATGAGTAGATTAGTAGTTCTGGTGACCAGCTCCTGACTCCATCATGAGACCCTGGACCTCATCTAGATTGATGGTGCTCGTCAGGGCAACTCTATTGAACCCAAACACGATGGAGTTATGATGAGTAGATTAGGAGTTCTGGTGACCAGCTCCTGACTCCATCATGAGACCCTGGACCTCATCTAGATTGAAGGTGCTCGTCAGGGCAACTCTATTGAGCCCAAACACGATGGAGTTATGATGAGTAGAGTAGGAGTTCTGGTGACCTACTCCTGACTCCATCATGAGATCCTGGACCTCATCTAGATCGATGGTGCTCATCAGGGCAAATCTTTTGAGCCCAAACACGTTGGAATTATAATGAGTAGATTAGGAGTTCTAGTGACCAACTCCTGACTCCATCATGAGACCCTGGACTTTATCTAGATTGATGATGCTCGTCAGGGCAAATCTATTGAGCCCGAACACGATGAGGTTATGATGAGTAGTTTAGGAGTTCTGGTGACCAACTCCTGACTCCATCATGAGACCCTGGGCCTCATCTAGATCGATGGTGTTCATCAGGGCAAATCTATTGAGCCCAAACACGATGGAGTTATGATGAGTAGATTAGGAGTTCTGGTGACCAGCTCCCGACTCCATCATGAGACCCTGGACCTCATCTAGATTGATGGTGCTCGTCAGGGCAACTCTATTGAACCCAAACACGATGGAGTTATGATGAGTAGATTAGGAGTTCTGGTGACCAGCTCCTGACTCCATCATGAGACCCTGGACCTCATCTAGATTGAAGGTGCTCGTCAGGGCAACTCTGTTGAGCCCAAACACGATGGAATTATAATGAGTAGATTAGGAGTTCTAGTGACCAACTTCTGACTCCATCATGAGACCCTGGACCTCATCTAGATCGATGGTGTTCGTCAGGGCAAATCTTTTGAGCCCAAACACGATGGGATTATAATTAGTAGATTAGGAGTTCTGGTGACCAACTCCTGACTCCATCATGAGAACTTGGACTTCATCCGGGTCAAAAATAATAATGCAAACCCTAACGTAATTTCAAGTGAAAATGCGTTTTTCAGAAAATCGCAGCCAAATAACACTAGACCTTACTCATAGTGTTGTGTTCCTGCCGGTGAGTAAGGTTGCCAGAGCTCAACGAGGGGCGGGAGGGGGTTAGGGTCGGCAACGCGCATGTAACTCCTCTGGAGTTGCAGGCGTACATATGCGGGCCATGTGCTTGTTTGCCACCGACTTAGTATTAAAAAAAAGTAACACTGAAAATCCATCAATAAGCGAGTCTGTTTGGCATACTGTAAAAAATGAACTTTTATTAAGATTTTCTAATCGCAGTATATAGCACTTCTCGGAACTCCGTAGCTGATTACGATCGCAACGAATGCCTGACAATCGAGCACAGGTCCGTCCTCTAAGCGCGCTCCGCGCGGACTGAGAGCGGGGCGTCGCTGCTGCGTGATTTATACGTGTTTTAAAAAAATATAAATTTACGGCAATGTAGGTCCCATAGTTACGATTTTTTTTTTTATAGGTTAACATAAAGTTACAGTTTGCTATAATATTATTTTTAAAGCAAAATATGCGTACAATTTGCGGAAATAAAATATAATAAAACCCTGTTTTCGCCAAAAAAATGAAGAAAACTCGGAAGGTATTTTATCAGTTTTTTCAAATGAATTTTCGATTGTTAATCATTCCAGCCCCTCGTACGAGATATGTTGAATCAAATTGTAGTCATTCATGTACCAAATGATTCTTGTTTATAGCAAAATTGAGAACCGAAACGCCACATCTCACTGCAAAATTTGGAAAAGACTCCCAAAAAACCTCATTAAAAAAGAGGTTTAAAAGAGAAAATGAAAATTTGAACTGTTGGAGCCCCTAGTTTAGGAAACGATTATTTAAGTACGTTATCAGTTTTTGAATAAATACTAATAGTTACGTCGTAATCTTGAATGAAAAAGGAAGCATTTTACAAAATACGCTCGTCTGTAGGAATAAGGACTCTTAAGACAAAAGAATCTGTCTCTGGCAATTTAGCTTTTAGTAAATCTGATGAAAAATACTGCAAACATGGAATGTACATCCACCTGGTGCATCAAAAGTCAAAACATTCAAAACATTCAATGTATTAGAGGAAAAGATTTACAGATTGAACTTTTTTTGAATGATTATAATATTGATATTTTATGTATTACTGAACATTGGTTGAATAATAATGAATTAATGCCTCAATTTAATAATCACCAGGTGGGCAGTTCGTTCACCAGACTTAGTTCCATACATGGTGGGTCATTAATTATATTAAATAGTCAGTTAAAATTTAAGGAACGTAAGGACATTGTGTCCATGTCTGTTGAGCGGACTATAGAACTAAGTGCAGTAGAATTGGAGCAATTTATTGTTGTCTGTGTGTATAGGCCGCCTTTAAGTAATTTTGAAATATTTGAAAGCATAATGGAATCCGTCCTACTTAAAATATCACCTAGTAAGAAATTACTTATATGCGGCGACTATAATGTAAATATTTTGGAAAATTCAACAGTAAGTTGTAGATTGTTGAATCTTTTCAAATCATGTAATCTCAACCACATGTTTATGGAGCCTACTAGAGTGACTGCCACTAGTGCCACCTGTATAGATAATATTTTCACTGATATTTTTCCTACCGCTAAAAATGTAATCAGCAAGTTAGAATCAGACCACTTAGGCCAATTAATGGTGTTTGAGGCTGTAAGGAAAAATACCTTGCGAAAACAAATAACTTTTGTACCAGTAACCTCTGACCGCGTGGAACGAATGAAACAAAGTTTAATTCAGGCGCTACCCTTTCTGTCTTCCAACATGAGTCCTAATGATATGTATAATTCATTCTTTCACACTTTTATGGAAAATTACAATGCGATATTTACTACAAAATCGGTCATGGTTAGTGATGCATCAGTTTTTAGTGAGTGGGCTACTGCAGAGTTACATCAACGAAGACGTGCATTGTATGCCTTGTATGAGGAACGGCGGTTCAATACGAGTGATGAATTGAAGGAATATGTTAAACAATATTCGAAGAAGTTTAAAATAGATTGCCATATCGCTAAGCGTAATTATTTAAGTCAAACAATAAAAACTAGCTCTGATATAATTAAAACAACGTGGAAAGTAATTAATGTGGAGACTGGTAGATCAAAGCAAAGGATGAAAGATCTTAAACTAAAAATTGATGACAAAATCGTAGATTCCAGTTTAGATGTAGCAACAGAATTTGAAAAATTCTTCACCGAGGTACCAGCTTCCACAACTAAGAACTTAAATTCATCACCTTCGTCTGCCGTTACACTGTTAGAAGAGAATGTCCCAGAATGTAATAGAAACCTTAATTTTGAACATGTGAGTGCCTCAGATATATTAAAGGCGTTTAAATCAATTAATGTAAAAAAAACTAGTGACCTTTGGGGAGTCTCCGTTCATACTGTCAAATCCTTAATAGAAGTTGTAGCGCCTGACCTGGTAGTTATATTTAATAACAGTGTTGACTGCGGTGAGTTTCCTGATCTAATGAAACATAGTAAAGTCACTCCTTTATTTAAATCAGGTAGCACATCCGACCCCACTAACTTTAGACCAATATCAGTGTTACCAACATTCAGCAAAATTTTTGAAAAAATAGTTTTGAGTCAGTTATTGAAACATTTTAACATTAATAATATAATGCACAACAAACAATTTGGTTTTACACGGGGTCGCTCAACAACCGACGCTAGTGTTGAGTTAATTAAACAGATCTTCGATGCCTGGGAGGAGTCACAGGATGCTTTAGGTATCTTCTGTGACTTATCTAAGGCCTTCGATTGCGTCTGTCATGAAACATTGATCAGGAAACTGCACTATTATGGAGTAAGAGGCTCGGCACTGAATTTAATAAAGTCTTACTTACACGGTAGAATACAAAGGGTTGATGTGAGTGGACAGCGATCACCGGGGTCATTGGTCTCTATGGGTGTACCGCAGGGATCAATATTGGGGCCGTTCCTGTTCCTTATCTACATTAATGACCTGCCTTACCTTGTAAAGACCCACCATGACATAGTATTGTTTGCAGACGATACCTCACTTATTTTCAAAGTCAAACGACAGCAACAAGCTTGCAGTGATGTAAACAATGCTATTTCTAAAGTAGTAAATTGGTTTAATGTTAATAATTTATTGTTAAATGAGAAAAAGACTAAGTGCATTAAGTTTGTTACAAGTCACATAAGGAATGAGCAAACAAGTGTCATTGTCAAGGATGAGGAATTGGAACTAGTAGATAGCACAGTTTTTCTTGGTATAACTTTAGATTCTAAACTACAATGGGGTCCCCATATTGCTAATCTCTCGAATAGACTGAGTTCTGCAGCTTTTGCAGTGAGCAAGATCCGTCAGTTAACAGACGTGAAAACAGCTCGATTAGTTTACTTTAGTTACTTTCATAGCATTATGTCATATGGTATTTTACTATGGGGCAGTGCTTCAGAGATAAATACCATTTTTGTTCTGCAGAAGAGGGCTATTCGTGCAATATATAAAATGTACCATAGAGACACACTTAGAGATAAGTTTAAGGACATTAACATAATGACAGTGCACTGTCAATATATTTACGAGAATATTCTGTATGTACATAAAAACATTGCCAGTTTTAAGAAAAACTGTGAAATACATAATATTAATACTAGAAATAAGCATAAGCTCGCAGTGCCCTTCACTAGGCTCCATAAAATTAAGAAATCATTCATGGGTAATTGTGTAAGATTTTACAATAAACTTCCTAATATTATAACTGAATTGTCTGTTAGTAAATTTAAAAATTATGTAAAACGTAAGCTTATCTCTAAAGCCTATTATAGCACACAAGACTACATGAATGATGAAACACCGTGGGATTAAGTGTGATTGTAAAGAATGAATTATTTATTGTTATGTTATTAATGATGAAATTGATAATTCAATGTATATATATACCGTATTTTTTAACATTTAGATTTTATTCTAGAAAGGTTCTAGACTAGTATTTTTATACAATTTTGATGTTTGACGATCCTTTTGTGAAATTCTTATTATTAAGTTTACCATATCTATAATAGTTCAATGTTTTTTTTAGAACAATAATAACTGCATCAATAAATTGCTCTGATATTTAGATTAAGATGCTATTTGTAAAATTTGACGATTTAAAAGTGCTTGTTGCTAGGCCTATTTGAATAAAGAATATTTTGACTTGACTTGACTTGACTT